>NW_012038944.1:0-375 GCF_000956235.1 Wasmannia auropunctata | reverse complement strand
TAGCAAACGTATCTTATACTTATATGGGCGGTCCCTTCAGTGCGATAGTCAATAATGGTGGCAAGTATCGTTTTAATGTAACAAATATTATAATTTTAATCAGGATAATTAGGTAAGTAACGCGTTACTGTAATGCCGTTACATTTTCGTTTCTTTTTTCTATCTGTAACCATAACATCGTTACATTTTTATAGTAATGGTATGAAGTTGTCGTTACTTTTATCGTTACATTTTATGCTTGTATTTTCTTATTTTATGATATATTTTTAATTTATTTTTTGAAAATATTTTGTACTATACCTCTACATATACCTCTTAGACTACATTCCAACTGTTATTACCAGCACTGAAAATCTATAATTCACATTACATATG
>NW_012038943.1:0-740 GCF_000956235.1 Wasmannia auropunctata | reverse complement strand
ATACATGAAATAGAATTTTTACTTTTACCTCAGATTCAATGCAATCACATTTTCGTTCTGGATAACGGCAAAATTGGTTTAAATCAAACTTGTAATCCAAAACTATTGATCTTCGATTTAAAAGATGATAAGTTGGTTGAAACTATTTACATCCCACTTCGCATCGCTACTAACCAAACCGGCTTTGGATTACTGATAACGCCTTACGTATACGTTGAAAATGAAAACTGCACGCAGTTTCTGAATAAAATGATTGTAAGTATGTCCTCTCTTTTGTGATACTTTTAGTAGTACATTAGTAGTACAAATTTGTCTGTGCAAATATTATTTAGTTACACATTTATTTACGGATATATTTCGTATTTTGCATATTTATATATCTCAATATGTATATATACATTTATATGAAATACATATAGATAATTATGGCCGACTTGCAAGGTAACGGTTTAGTGGTGTATGACTCATCTACAAAGCGTATGTGCAGAGTCGAATCTGATTACATGAAACCGACTGATACTTTCATTACCGTAGCAAACGTATCTTATACTTATATGGGCGGTCCCTTCAGTGCGATAGTCAATAATGGTGGCAAGTATCGTTTTAATGTAACAAATATTATAATTTTAATCAGGATAATTAGGTAAGTAACGCGTTACTGTAATGCCGTTACATTTTCGTTTCTTTTTTCTATCTGTAACCATAACATCGTTACATTTTTATAGTAATGGTATGAAGTT
>NW_012038942.1:0-673 GCF_000956235.1 Wasmannia auropunctata | reverse complement strand
ATATTCAGACTTGTAACGCAATTATTAGCTAAGGCTGGAATAGAAATGTCATATTGATCTTCCTAATCAATCGATGCTAATAAGCATCTTAAAATACTGAAAAGAACTTATTGCAAAAAATATTATCTCAGCTAGGCTATGGACTTCCTGGCTTTCTGGGGCGGATGTCTTAACCAGCTCGACCACCGAGGCATGTGATAATATTTTTTGCAATAAGTTCTTGATTTATACTATTATACCTAATAGGTAATAAATAAATTCCCCGCGCGCCTAACAGCCTCGATCGTTAGACAGCCGCATTTCGTCGCGCGCGCTTACATTTAGCAGTAGGCCGGGCTAATACGATACATTTACGAATTTTATTTTTACGAATTTTTAATTATTAATTACCCATTAACTTGCGAATTTTGCAAAATGGTACAGGACTTTTTGATTCAGTTTAGTCCGCTCTTCCTACACATGAACGATGATACATCTATTATGAGACACCCTGCATGTAGTCAGCTTGATGATAATACATGAAATAGAATTTTTACTTTTACCTCAGATTCAATGCAATCACATTTTCGTTCTGGATAACGGCAAAATTGGTTTAAATCAAACTTGTAATCCAAAACTATTGATCTTCGATTTAAAAGATGATAAGTTGGTTGAAACTATTTACATCCCACTT
>NW_012038941.1:0-423 GCF_000956235.1 Wasmannia auropunctata | reverse complement strand
ATTGGTTGATATAGAATATCCAAACGTTTTACAGCAATGCTTATCATTTTTAAGTTTTTAATAATATTATTTTGATAGTCCAACAAAATTATTTCCAGCCCCTTATTCAGTAAAATCTCTCTTATTCAGTAAATATTTTTACATAGGTTTCGCGATTGTATTCATAATCTAAATGTATTTATCACTTTACTTAAATCAAATAATATTTAAATTCGAGAGTGCTTTTTCGCGGTTAAGGCTGGATCTAGATGCCTAACGAATTGTAGGTATATGAATTTTCTAACTCCATGTACAACCGTTAAACTGCGCGCCGATTAAATATTCAGACTTGTAACGCAATTATTAGCTAAGGCTGGAATAGAAATGTCATATTGATCTTCCTAATCAATCGATGCTAATAAGCATCTTAAAATACTGAAAAGA
>NW_012038940.1:0-777 GCF_000956235.1 Wasmannia auropunctata | reverse complement strand
GTGCTGCGCGATCGGCCGACACGGGCGTTCAAATCTCTCTCTCTCTCTCAGATCAAATTGATTTCTTTTTTTAACACCGCGCGACACACCTTACGACGCTGTCCAGATGCGCCGTTCAAAGAGGCACCGCGACCATTCGCGTGCCACCGTACCAATTATTATCAGCGTCATTCTCGACTCTGCGCTCCGAGATGACGTAGACCACCCCCGTCTATATACTTTTTTGTATACTGTAGAGATACGTAACTCGTCACCGTCCGTCCGTTCACTCGCTCACTCGCTCGCTGATCGCTCGCTCGCTCGCGGCTCTTTGTTTCGCACGTAGAACGATGGACATATATATATATATATATATATATATATATATATTCGCCAGTATCAATTTCCGTCGCTCGCGCCTTCGCTAATCGCGGCCGATCGATGTGACGCGTCCCGGGGAGCGCACACACGCGCGCGCTTGCAGGTCTGCCTATACTGGGTCGACAAGTGCAGCACGAAGCTAGGCAGTCCAGACAGGATAGTGGAGTTGAATGAGGCAAAGTTCGGCAAGCGCAAACACAATTGCGGTCGAAAGATAGAGGGGCAATGGGTCTTTGGCGGATACGAGCGCAAGTCGCACAAGATCTTTCTCATTCCCGTGGAGGATCGCACGAGGGATACGCTGTTGCTCTTGATCAAACGGTGGATCGTCCCGGGCACCACCATATACACCGACTGCTTCAAACCGTATGACTGTCTGGACGACGAGGGCTACGTTCATCGATCGGTCAATCACAA
>NW_012038939.1:0-987 GCF_000956235.1 Wasmannia auropunctata | reverse complement strand
AAGTGAGTGTCTACGTGTTTGTCGTCGAGGAACTAAATGTCTAGGTGTCATCTAGGTCTTTGCGGTCGAGGAAGTGAATGTCTACACGGTCGCCGTCGATGAAGTGAGTGTTTAAGTGTTCGCCGTCGAGAAACTAGTGTTTTAGGTGTCGTCTAGGTTTTCGTCGTTGATGAAGTAAATGTCTAGGAGTTGTCTAGGCTTTCGCTATCGAGGAAGTGAGTGTCTATGTATTTACCGTCGAAGAACTAAGTGTCTAGGTGTTATCTAGAGCTTCGCCATCGAGGAAGTGAATATTTACGTGGTCACCGTCGAGGAAGTGAGTGTCTACGTGTTCGTCATCGAAGAACTAAGTGTCTAGGTGTCGTCTAGGTTTTTGCCATCGAGGAAATGAATATATACGTGGTCGCCGTCGAGGAAATGAATGTCTATGTGGTCGCCGTCAAGGAACTAAATGTCTAGGTGTCGTCTAGATCTTTGCCGTCGAGGAAGTGAATGTCTACGTGGTCACCGTCAAGGAACTAAGTGTCTACTTGTCTTCTAGATTTTCACTATCAAGGAAGTGAATGTTTATGTGGTCGCTATCGAGAAAATGTGTGTCTACGTGTTTGCCGTCGAGGAACTAAGTGTGTACGTATTGTCTAGGTCTTTGCCGTCAAGGAAGTGAATGTCTACGTAGTCACTGTCGAGGAATTAGGTGTCTAGGTCTTGCCTCTCTCACGACTCTCTTATCTTTCTCATAGCTTTCTCGTCTGTTTCTCTGCTCTCTCGTCTCTTTAACAATTTTCTCGTCTCTCTTTCTTAGAACCCTTATCTCTCTCTCGACTCTCTTGTTTCTCTTACGACTTTCGCGTCTCTCTCATGACTCTCTCGATTCTCTAACAATTCTATTGTCTCTTTTTTCGGTTCTACTTTCGCTTTCTACTTTCACAAATTTCTCGTCTCTTCTACAGTTTTTTAATCTTTCTCACGGCTCTTTCGTTTTCCTCA
>NW_012038938.1:0-573 GCF_000956235.1 Wasmannia auropunctata | reverse complement strand
GACGTGTGCTCTTCCGATCTCCACGATAGATCCGTTCTCCATCACGATGATTCGATCGCTGTCTATAATAGTATTCAAACGATGTGCTATCGTAATGACGGTGCATTCTTTAAAATTCTTCCTTATTGTATCCTGAATTAAGGCATCAGTGCTAGAAACAGAAATACAAGTTTAGACTAAATTTACAAATGTGTTAAATTCAGAAATTGTGCGTTTATGATAGCGTCTTATAGATAAGGATCTTTGTGGAAATCTGATTCCAAATAAAAAAAGGCTTTCTCTTTTATATAAATTTTGAATTATAATATAAATATACATTTATTTTACCATACTGCGGAGATACAAAATAATTTAAAAAAAAACAAGACATTTTTAACTGTTTATACGACAATCAATAAAAATCACTATGCGTTACTAAAAGATATTTAAAGACAATTCTACTGTCAAAGAACCGTTGAGACTCACTGCGAATCAATGTTGGCCGTAGCCTCATCGAGAACGAGCAAGTGATTATTCCGTAGAATGGCCCTAGCCAGGCATATGAGCTGTCTCTGGCCAACGCTGAAGTTGCGG
>NW_012038937.1:0-362 GCF_000956235.1 Wasmannia auropunctata | reverse complement strand
GGCGCCGAACTCGGCTATTAATCTATTTACTCAAAAGATGTTTTCTTTATGGTTTGTCCGCCGTAATTGCTTACCGCTTCGCTCGGCGACGCGGAATGCATCGAACTGCGTAGTGGGCCCACTAATATATATATATGCGCAACAAATATAAAGTACGCAACATATTCCCCCCGTTGAGAGGGTACCGATCAATTAACATTTCGCCTGCTTACATCGACAGGATAAAATCGTGAATACAGCTAGAAAATATCGACAGAATATAAATATAGTTATATGGTTATCGCATCGCTGGAAGTGGACAGAGACACTTCATGGATCGCTTTAAGGTTCCCGCACGCGTTTTGACGGTAACTGTTCGCACG
>NW_012038936.1:0-320 GCF_000956235.1 Wasmannia auropunctata | reverse complement strand
TGTATGTTAAATGATATTTTTATTACGATTGGTTTCTGCATTTAAATCCAGAAAATCTAAATAAAAGCAAGAATCAATCATATTAAAGAATCATTGAGCACTCACTAATCTGTTCTCTCTGTTAAACGTAGATATTTTTTCCAGTGACAAGTGAGATTATCGTTACCGTGTATCTTTTTCTCGATATACAATATATTTCAGATTAATGTTTGTGGAGGTTTTTTACTCGAGGTTGAGAAGAATTACCCCGTTGCATATCGGCATATTCTTAATGATTTTTTTACTTACTGTCATAACAGAAATGTAAACCATCTGTTGGA
>NW_012038935.1:0-405 GCF_000956235.1 Wasmannia auropunctata | reverse complement strand
CGTTCCTTGTCCTAAAGTTCATTTTTACAATTTTTCTGGTTAATTATGCACTAAAACGACAAAAAAATACTTTTTTACCCTTGTAAAGTTTGTCTTTTGTTGACAGTTATAGTAATAATACTCATTTTCGTAGTTTTTATTAGGAATTTTAATTAATTCTAATACATTCAAAGATACCGCGATATAAAAGTAGGGGTTTTTACTATTCACACAGTGCCTCCAGATGGCACTCGAGTGATAAATAACAATCAGGTATTTTGTACAAGTCTAGAAAAAGTTAAAATGTCGTCGAGAAAGTGTAAATATGATGCTGATGCATTTTGTTATATATGCATGATCAATTTATGAAAGTGCGAGATGTAAAATTTGTATTGGAGACATGTAACGTTCTCTGTAAAACTACGA
>NW_012038934.1:0-1140 GCF_000956235.1 Wasmannia auropunctata | reverse complement strand
ATTAATAACTAATAATACTATTAATAATGATGTAGGGTACAGCGAGATAATTTGAATAGTGGAGTAATTTGGATAATAGTAAGTATTTGCAAAAATTTCAGAAAAATAAGAGATTTTAAGATACATTTTATTATATCAATGTCTGATATATATTTTGATCTCTGATAATAAAATATATCTTAAAATCTCTTATTTTTCTGAATTTCTTACAAATGTTTACTATTATCCAAATTACCCCGCTGTACCCTAATGTTATAAATGCTGCTACCATATCATTTATGGCATCATATTTTACTTATTTATTTAAATTTAAATACGATAACGCATTTGTACCAAATAATTTTCACTATATTGTTGTAAGCAATTCATTAAATTTTTTATCATAGATCTATATGTTTTAATCTATATACATATATATCTCTAATATTTTTTTAAATCCGCCTTGAAATGCTTTTTTGAACTTATTATTTTAAAATGTAGAGAAAATTTAAAATTAAAATTTTTTATTGTGATGAAAAGAATCAAAGTATGACATACGAAAGGAACAAAATAGTACGCACATTACTAGAGATTTTTTCACAGAAAGAGAAATAATGAATAATATTCTAATTGAAGAACGTTTTAATAAATCTGCGAGAAATGACAAGAATGATCAGGCTGAGTGACAACTCACGTTTGACCAACTCCAGTAAGTCTTGAGCGATAATCGTGGCGCCAGGTTGCTCCACTACAAAAGCCACGGGGATCTCGCCGCTCTGTTCATCGGGTTTGGCAGTGACTGCGGCGTCTTTTACTTTGGGATGCGATAGTAAGACGGTTTCTATCTCCGACGGCGAGACTTGATAGCCTTTGTACTTAATCAGCTCCTTGGCGCGATCGACCACGTGTAGCCTCTCTTTGTTGTCGAAGTAACCGATGTCGCCGGTGTGGAGCCATCCGTCCTGGTCGATAGTCTGTTTAGTCCCCTCGGGATTGTCCCAGTAACCCATCATCACTTGCTCCCCGAGAAAGCAGATCTCGCCAACCTGACCAGCCTCCAGTGTCTCTTGCGTTTTGAGATCGATCACTTTGCTGCGCAACCCAGGTAAGAGCCGTCCGCAACTTGAATCCTCGAACTCGTCATCATCATCGTCGCGTCCG
>NW_012038933.1:0-467 GCF_000956235.1 Wasmannia auropunctata | reverse complement strand
TCCAAACAATATTATAAAAACTGCTATAAAGCATCGATAGTAGACACTTCTTAGTTTACATTTATGTTTTTAAAGTTTTATTTTTAGCTTTTGTTTAAAATATATAGCTCGAAAACAAAGGGTACGTCACTCTTGGTGCCCTTCCTCACAAATAATAAAAATTACCTTTAAATTTTTCGACATATTCATCAAGACCCCACGCTTCCAATGTTTCTTTAATAAAATCCGACATTTTGTTTTTAATGCTGATCTATTGTTAATACTGATATTTAATCTCTAAAAGTATTAAATACAAAAAAATAAATATATGTGTAGGATCTGTCCAAAATAAAGTCTACTAATTGTAAAATAGTATGGTTAACCATAAGTTAGTATTACTATAAGCACATGGTTATTATTACCAATATTTATAGTATTAATTACTATAAAAATGATACTCCTGACTATAATTATTTTACTATGCAATT
>NW_012038932.1:0-810 GCF_000956235.1 Wasmannia auropunctata | reverse complement strand
GCTCTTCCGATCTCTTTCAAGCAGTATTTTTCGATTTCGAAGAAAACAATAACGCTTTCCAATTATGGGAATTATTTCTTTCACCATAGATTCTGGCATGTATAAAAATGCTTCTTTATCGATTTGTTCATCTAAATTCAAAAAAACACAAGATAATTATAGTTATACATAAAATTACTGTACTGTACTGTAACTGTAAAAAATAAAAATAAAATATAATTATAAGAAAAAAGCACCAAAGATGACGTAGTCTCTTAAAGTGACGGCCCCTTGTTTCTCATAAACTAATCATTGCAGTTCATTAATACCAATAGAAATATAATCTGTTTAGATGATTAGAGAAGTAAAAACCAATAATTTATATATTTATAGCTTCTTTGTGTATGAAATCAGCGAAAAATGATTTCTGGAAATGTTAAAACAAAATTCTCATGGTTTTCTTTCGCAAATAACGTATTTTCAGTAATAGTAACTATGTTACTGATAATCTTAAATCTTTCTACATGTTTGTGGTTTTCTAAAATTATGTTATTTATATTTTTATCTCTCTTATTCTTTTTATAATGCGGTTTCAAAGTATGAAATCGTGCAGAGCATAAATAGACGTAAGTGTTCCTTTCGACGGACGTTCGATTTGGCATGATCTCAGAAAAAGTTAATTATTAAAAAATTCCAAACAATATTATAAAAACTGCTATAAAGCATCGATAGTAGACACTTTTTAGTTTACATTTATGTTTTTAAAGTTTTATTTTTAGCTTTTGTTTAAAATATATAGCTCGAAAACAAAGGGTACGTCACTCTTGGTGC
>NW_012038931.1:0-1701 GCF_000956235.1 Wasmannia auropunctata | reverse complement strand
TGTTTCGTAATCCGGTTCCGTCTTGTAATTTCCCTCAATGTCCCTTGTGTAAGGGCTCGCCCCCACCGATTCAAATATTGTGAGGATGAGAAGCGTCGACGTGAAAGTAATTAACAATCGACACATGATGAATATGAAATCAAATTACAGCAATTAAGTTATCTCTTCAGCTATGGTTATACGACAGCAAAAGCGAATGCAGTAATATAGTCGGTCATTCCGATTGCTTCCCTTTTTATACGCTATGGCACAATAATTTGTATGCCCCTACCTATTCAACTTTAATTGTTAGTGACTAATACGAGCACTATGTCGAAAGAATTATTGGGCAACACTAATTTACCAACGTTTAGTCGATGGTCGGCGTACAATTTTATTTGTAATATATATATTTATTTATATGGTGAAAATAAAAGGTACGACTTGAATTTGATAACTCGGACCTATTTTGTTGAACAATTTAATTGCATCTTTGCTGGCACTATATATTAATTAAGATTTTGTTTTTAGTTTCTGGATTATGTAACTTCTTTATCGAAAGTATCGTATTTAGATATTTGTGTATTGTAAATCAGAACTCTGTGTTTAACAGTTTCTATTCATAGAAGTGATTGATATATCTGAAATATTAAAATCGTGTATTTAAAAATTTATAAGATATTGAATTATATAATATTTTAAGCTAAAATCACTTGATTTTGATTATTCTTACAATAATAAAATGTTTCTGATTATTTAAAATGAAATTGAAATTAGGCCGAATACCGGCCTTATGAGAACTCCTATGGGAACACCATCGCTCCGTTTAAGCTAAAATCATTTTAATTGAATATAATTGACCTCAAGAAATAAATTTTTACGTATTTAAACAAAATCTGGAGGGTGTCAAAATCGGCTTTTACGGAGACTCTTCTTTTTGAATGTATATATGTATAACACCTAAAAGTACATTTTTTATTTTTTATATACATCAGGCAGTTGCGCTGTTTGTAAGTTTTTAATACAGGAAACACACAATTGACAATATTATTGTGATATGGACGTTATCACCAGGTGTTCCATTGTGCAATAAAAAATAAGAATGTTTGACGTTGCACTCTAATTATTTTAATAATTACAGTATTTAACAAAATTATGTTATTGCGAAATGTCAAATTATATTCTTACGAAACATAAACATTCTTAATACATATAATAGCTGCAAAGATGGAAAATGATAAAAAGAAGTTACAACGTATATACGTTGGAACATTATAATATATAAAATTCAGAGAAAAAATATGTAAAATAATTTATTTAACTTTCTTATTAATCTAATGTAACATCAAACTATCAAATTTAAATTGTTAAAAAAAATTTTTAAGGAAATGAGTAAAAGAAAATAATCACGAGGTTTCAAAATTTAAGTGTAAATATGTAAATTTCTTCTTTCATTTGTTTATTGTAATCTAATATCATATTTTATGTTTAATCTCGTATATCAACGTAAAATTTCACATTTATTTCCGTTTTTTTATACACGCCAAGATTGCACTCCATAGCTTTTGTTTCATTATATCACGTTATATATTTATTTTTATTTTTACAGCTCACAGCGTGACAATTCTTGTTCTATTGGCATTATTTTTGTCACGTCGTGACGAATGTAAGCGATTCAGTTATTATAAATACATTGTATATCAGAGAATTATTCTCTACTTC
>NW_012038930.1:0-765 GCF_000956235.1 Wasmannia auropunctata | reverse complement strand
CCAGGTTCAAATCTTGACTAAGATAATATTTTTTGCAATAAGTTCTTCGCAGTATTTTAGATACTTATAAGCATCAATTTATTAAGAATTTATTAAGAATTGAGATCAATTGTGATCTTTCTATTCCAACTTCAGCTATGATTGCGTTGCAAGTCCGAAATTGATTCGGCGCGGAGTTTACTAAATGGCTGATTAATAGACTTAAAAATTTATATAGAATTTATTAGACAAGATCTAGCCGCGATCATAGAAGGCGCTCTCAAATTTATTATGTTTTTCACATACGCGATTTAGTTCAAATTATTATTATTGTTTAATTGATTAAATATTGCTCTTTTTAATATCTTATCTTTTTAGAGAATATTTCTTAAATTTTTAATATTTATAGCTTAAACAGAAAAGCGTTAAATTAACATAAAAATGTGATGTGAACGGGCTGGGGTAAAGCCTTACAAACGATATATAATGTGACATAATGTGACAGGGAAAATTTAGAGAGGAAACTCGCGAATCTCGCGATTAGCGCCAATAGAATTACAAAAAACAGCTTTTGTTATTTTGGCGCTCTCCGTTACTATATGTATCTCGGAATTTTACAGCCGATCAATCTGTAATTGGCAATCGCTATCATAAATTTCGTAATTATGGTACTTACTGCATAAACACGATTGCCGTTCTCGCGCAATTTGTTCAGTACAACTTCTCCCATAGATACATTTGGCGTTGGCTCTTTCGAACGACGCTCGTATATCTTCCCCATTTTTT
>NW_012038929.1:0-663 GCF_000956235.1 Wasmannia auropunctata | reverse complement strand
CTGCATTTTCGATGAAATTGGTACTTTCTAGAAATGTTTAAGATAACAATTGACAACATATGCTGCAAATGTATTAAGCGCAAAATATACGAAATATACTACAGATTGTAGAAACTCTAATAAAAAATTTAAATAATATAATACAAAAATTCATACAAGATTATCGAATTTTGTAGAATAGCAAAAAATTATAAAATTTTTAGGACACCCTTCTTCAGAAATACAGAAAATATCTTATATCTCCTACACATATCTCCTTTACATCGCTTTCTTATTTAACGATCGCTATCTTTGTAAAATTAAAATAAAATGCACGCAACACTCGATCTAATTAATTATTTTATTAAAAAGAAATTTTCGGTTCCATAAATAATAAATTAATAAAAAGTAAAAGGCTCTGAGCCAAAGCAAGTGAAGATGTTTAATGCTCCAAGTAAAAATAACTTATTTAATTATAATATAGTTAACAGACGTTTCGATCCATATAGGATAAACGAAAACGTCCTAACGGTCTGACAATATAAAAATGTAAGTACTAATTAATGCATTATACGAACTACAATAGATTGAGGCGTAAATCTTCAAATTAGATGTATGTAAGTGCGCATGACAGAATATTATAGAGTGTGTAACGTCAAACTTCCTTGTTTTTTCTTCCCTCTC
>NW_012038928.1:0-562 GCF_000956235.1 Wasmannia auropunctata | reverse complement strand
AAGTACAGTTTCCCAATAAATTTCTTTACAGATTAGGAAGGATTCTTATAGATGTATATTAGCATCAAAGAGATTAAATTGCTAGTCAATTTAATTTGTTACAAGTGATTCCGGCATTATGTAATAAAGTTTGTTTCAAGTTTGTGACTGACGAATATGCGACGCGTAGTTTGCATGTGGTTGGATATTGTAAAAATTATTACATACCAACATCCGTGTTGACCCCCAGGCCTTTACTTCACTATGTTTTAGATATTTTATAATTTTATACAAAAATAACTAGTCAAATTTATCTAACCATCATTATTACAATCGACAAAATACCACACACAAATACTGGTAAAATCGCTAGAAAACAGTTACGAGACATGTTTCTACGTTAATGTGCATAGTTTCAACATTAAAATTCGAATTGTTTAAGCTGCATTTTCGATGAAATTGGTACTTTCTAGAAATGTTTAAGATAACAATTGACAACATATTCTGCAAATATATTAAGCGCATAATATACGAAATATACTACAGATTGTAAAAACTCTAATAAAAAATTTAAATAATATAA
>NW_012038927.1:0-394 GCF_000956235.1 Wasmannia auropunctata | reverse complement strand
CCAGATATACATTTTCATAACATTTGCATCATTTTTCAAATTTGAGTCTGCTATTTTGAATTCCTAAATTTTGACTTCAGATTCGTAATCAGCAACTCAAAAACTCCCGAGTATCAATTTTCAAGTTAATCGTAGATAAGAAAAAATGTATATTTCAAAGGGTTTAGCCCGTCAGACTAAAAATTGAGATAATTGAGATTAGATTGGGATTTAACCCTCACAGCACCAGATATTGCACTAAGGTTACAAGGAGGTTACAATCTTACATAGCTTAGTGAGAAGATTATTGGTATTTACCACTAACCTTATAATGTAACCTTACATTATAAATGTTGTTGAAACATTAATGGAATTTTATGTCAATATTTCAGCAGTTTTACAAATTAACCTTACA
>NW_012038926.1:0-555 GCF_000956235.1 Wasmannia auropunctata | reverse complement strand
AGACGTGTGCTCTTCCGATCTGTGGCCAGATTTCTAAAATCCAAGATGGCGGATCCGACAAAAGAACAATGCAAATTTTATGAAAATATATATCTGGGAGTTCTCGGAGTCGCTGATTACGAATCCGTGATCAGATTTTTATGTGGTGGACTTAAATTCAAAAAATGATGCAAATATCATGAAAATATATTTCTGGGGTCGCTGCATGATTACGAATTCGTGATCAGATTTCCGAAATTCAAAATGGCGGATCCAATATGGCGGACCCGAATTCGAAAAATGATGCAAATCTTATGAAAACGTATATCTGGGGGTTCAGTAATTTCACACTGGATCAACACTGTTTATCGGATTATAGTTGCCATATTGAATCCGCCATCTTCAATTTTGGGAATCTGATTACGGATTTGTAATCAGCGACCCCGAGAACCCCCAGATATACATTTTCATAACATTTGCATCATTTTTCAAATTTGAGTCTGCTATTTTGAATTCCTAAATTTTGACTTCAGATTCGTAATCAGCAACTCAAAAACTCCCGAGTATCAATTTTCA
>NW_012038925.1:0-512 GCF_000956235.1 Wasmannia auropunctata | reverse complement strand
TAAAAATATTACATTGGCTTGCACTTTCAAACATGTAGTTTTGTTCCATTTTCATTAGAAAAGAATGGAGTCTACATGCTCAGTGATATTCTTAACTTCTTTAATTATTTTATAAATATAAAACTTATCGAATATTTTATAAGTTGTGTTTATGCTTATATGACAGTCTCAGTTATTTACTAAAATATTTTTAATAAATAACACTCATATTTTTAATTCTAATATTAAAATTGTAAAAAGTGACAGTAATTGGGACACTGGCAGTAATTGGGACAGTTACCCTATGTATATACAATAGGGTGGTTATTTTTTAACAATTTCTTAAATTTAATCGGGACCCCTCTAAAATTATTCAATAAATTTAAAATAAAATGGTGTTATTTTTTTGAGATGTTGAACCATTTTAGGAGATTTCCCGATTAAATTTCAAAAATTATTAAAATAACGACCACCCTAATACATACGTACATAAACATGTATAAATATTCATAAACATATGTTTATGTATGTTA
>NW_012038924.1:0-356 GCF_000956235.1 Wasmannia auropunctata | reverse complement strand
GGGTCCCAGTTTACCCCCTCCACAGCAAAAATCAGTCTATTATAGGTCTATTATATATGTGTGTATCACACGGACACTAACAGCCAATCAAATTTGGACACAAATTACCTCGTCGCACCGTCCCGCAGTGGCTTTCCCCCCGCAACTTTGTACTCTGTCCCTTTATATTCCTATGTCCATCAAAAGTGGCAGCTGTATGGCGCCACTCTGATTAGAGGCTCTCTAAAGTAGGGCTGTTACTTTTCATCTACTTCAAATATTCGAAGCTTCGAAGTTTCGAAAAATACGATATATATGCTGAAGTGGTGAGTGGGTAAGTGTGTGTGTGTGTGTGTGTGTGTGTGTGTGTGTGTGTA
>NW_012038923.1:0-1022 GCF_000956235.1 Wasmannia auropunctata | reverse complement strand
AAATTCTTTTTATAAATTTACAAACGAAATTATACTACTACTACAAATAACTAAAAACAAAATACTAACCTTTTTTATTATAAACTTATTTTGTAAAAGTCGGGTGCCAAGTTCACGTAGATAAATTAGCGCATAAACGAGTATGGATGGTGTGCGTACAGAGGCGTTTATAATTATTTCTCGAAAATGATACTTCGGAAAATAACTTTATCACACATGGTTGAATTCGTCTTAAAATACCCTTTAATTTGATAAAAAAAATTTTGAAAAATTAAAAAAAAAAGTTGGGTGATAGGGGTAAACAAAAAAATAAACAATAAAAAAATTATTTTAAATTATAATTATAAAGTACTTTTAAAGCCATTCAACCTTTATTCAGACCATTTTTTTCTATCTCTCGTAGTTTCGATGATATTTGCATTGAAAAAGAAAAACCGATTTTTTTCTAAGGGATGTTTCATTCCTTTAATATGCGACTCAGCACGAATGCAAAAATTGTAGTATCTTATTTTTGTCTGTAGTTTAACATATCCAAAGCTTATTGAAATCGGAGGGGGACACTTCCGTGTGTCCCCTTATTAGTATAACAATTGGATACCAGAAAATTCATATTTATGTGAGGTAAAATTATTATCTGTTTCTATTGTATTTACAATATTAAAGTAAAAAACTGATGTAATATAAAATACAGATTAATTACAATTAGTTACAATTTTTCGGAGCATTTTTAAATATACATATAAAATTTAGAAAATAATTTGTTTGAAAAACTGCGGGAGTGATAAACAAATGACGAACCAATCAAAAGCATGGACGTAGGAATATAAGGGGACAGAGCACAAAGTTGTAACTTAGGCGAGGGGAGTGAAGCCGAAATGCGGGGGGGAAATTGTGCCCAGTTCACTCTTATTGGGTCCCAGTTTACCCCCTCCACAGCAAAAATCAGTCTATTATAGGTCTATTATATATGTGTGTATCACACGGACACTAACAGCCAATCAAATTTGGACACAAATTACCTC
>NW_012038922.1:0-697 GCF_000956235.1 Wasmannia auropunctata | reverse complement strand
TATACGTATGTAGATGGTAAGACATTATGACACAAATATATAAATTGGGAAAAAAAATATGTATACATTTATACACTCTATCACACACCGTTGTTTAAAGCGTAAAATACGATTCTAAAAATTATGCCGCAAGCGAATTTGAAATATCTTGAAATTGACAAAATTACATTTTTTAATTATTGCTAATATAATGTAACTTTTGAACGGTTCAACTACAAACAACGGGAAAGTCACTACAAACAATTACAAATGATTATAAAAATTGTACCGCAAGCGAATTCGAGGTATCTTAAAAATTGACAAATTACATTTTTTATTTACTGCTAATATATTGTAACTTTTCAACTACGGGAAAGTCACTACAAATAACTAGAAATGATTCTAAATTAAGATATATTATTGATTTTTCTGTAACTCAAAATCGGGTGACAGTCATTTTTTCTAAATTCTTTTTATAAATTTACAAACGAAATTATACTACTACTACAAATAACTAAAAACAAAATACTAACCTTTTTTTATTATAAACTTATTTTAGTAAAAGTCGGGTGCCAAGTTCACGTAGATAAATTAGCGCATAAACGAGTATGGATGGTGTGCGTACAGAGGCGTTTATAATTATTTCTCGAAAATGATACTTCGGAAAATACTTTATCACACATGGTTGAATTCGTCTTAAAATACCCTTTAATTTGAT
>NW_012038921.1:0-491 GCF_000956235.1 Wasmannia auropunctata | reverse complement strand
ACGTGTGCTCTTCCGATCTCTTTTAATCCATGAATGACGTTATTAACATTAATAATTAGTGTTCCAGTTTGATGCATACTTTTACATTGATCTAATGTTGTGTCGATTATATATTCTGCTTGTGCGTTATTTACAGTTGATGTATGAGAATACATTCCGCAGTAATGAATTGTTCGTGAAATTAAGATTTTACATTGTATTACATTTGTTGATTCAAATTTTAATAATTGTAATAATTGAATATTTATTTTTTGAACTTGAGGTTCAGTTAAGAGTATATCGCATTCTTCTATATCCAATAATGATATTGTTGTTGTGTTGAAATTTGCCGATCCGCAGTCATAGCCAACAATTCTATAAATTTCTCGCATGAAGATTATCCGCATTACAATTAGATAGATTACAGTCTTCATCTATGATTAAAATTAATTAATTATTAACTTATTTTAATATTTAATTCTGGGAAATTGAAGATGCTGCGCGGTTCAAGT
>NW_012038920.1:0-527 GCF_000956235.1 Wasmannia auropunctata | reverse complement strand
ATATATAACATAATATATACTGGAAAGCATAAATCCTTTGTATCGAAGTATCATTAGCTCAGCGTTAGCGTATAAGTTTGATGTTCTAGGGATCTCAGGTTCGAATCTCGATGTGTTTTCAAAAATTGTAAACCTGCGTTATAATTGTAATTAATAAAATAGAAATAATGCGAAATAGTTAAACACAAATTAAACTCTAAAAATAATAATATGTAAATGTAAAATTAAAAAATTTTTTGGTTAAAATCTTTTTTCTCAGTGTATCTATGTATGTGGATAGGTAGGTTATATGCTTAATAATATAAAAAAAGATAAAATATTTATCAAAAATATCAGATTACGAATATGATATTTATGAACCAAAAACACGATAGGATATTATTAATTTCGATAAAATACAGTTAGATTGACATTTATTAAAAACGATTATGAAGTTATATGCTAAATATCATAAAAAGGATAGAATGTTTATCAAAAATATCAGATTACGAATATGATATTTATGAACCAAAAACACGATAGGATTA
>NW_012038919.1:0-464 GCF_000956235.1 Wasmannia auropunctata | reverse complement strand
TACATTTAAAGTGACAAAAAATAATAAATTTTAAAATAAAAATTGTAATTATTTTAATTTTTTTAATTTGAAGACATCGTTCTTACAATTTTTTTAGTGTTCAAAGTTGAAATTTTTAATGGCAATATGTTGAAATAAATAATAGTGTGTATACAAAAAACATGTAAATATATCTATACATATTTTTTTCAATATTTAAACAACCTGTATTTTTAGAAATACGGATTATTTATTGTCTATATACATTATATTATTTCAATCAGTTTTTACAGTATTTGTTTAGACATGAAAGGTATAGAATACATAATAGAAAGAATAAGTGTCTTCCACAATGTATCATTAGCTCAGCGTTAGCGTACAAGTCTACTGTTCTAGGGATCTCAGGTTCGAATCTCGATGTTTTCAAAAATTATAAACCTGCGTATAAATTGTAATTAATAATTAAATAGAAAATATACGGAATA
>NW_012038918.1:0-1014 GCF_000956235.1 Wasmannia auropunctata | reverse complement strand
TTTTAATACGCCTTCCGACAATTGATTGATACATATCGTCCTGATACAGTTATCGCCGTTTTCCAATATTCGATGGCACTGGAAATCTGTAAATTGCATTCATGTTACGTATATTACACATTTTCAAAATGTATTGAAAATGGCATTGTTGAAGTGTTCAATTGTCGAGACTGCTAGCCTGCCTGCTAAGCGATCGAATATGAATGGTTATAAGTATGATCTAATCACGTTTATTCGCTCAGCAATCAGGCGGTATTGTCGGCAAGAACACGTCTAATAAATTTTTGAACACGTTTACGCTATAAATACATTAAATTCATGTATGTATGTTTTTCCTAAGTTTTTCACGCCGAAAATATTTCATACTGTTTGGCGCCATTTTATTTAACTGTAATGGTTCTGCGTTTCAGTGCTTTTGTCGTGACGATCTCTTTCCGCTTTTGTTGTGATCACCGTGCTTGTGTCATATTTTTGAAGTAAATCCTTGTGGAGAAAAATTATAAACTAAGAAACTGTAAGAGATTCCAAGAACCGACATTTTTTACCCAAAAGTGATATATTTTTTCGACTAGTGTCCATCTCTTTACAATCGACGTAAGTATCCGACAAATACAGTATTTTTTCTCTAATTGAATGCTCGTATGTATAGTATTATATTCTATTTTGTAAATTTATTGTAATTGATATTTTTATTTTAAGAATATTATTTTAATTTTCCATTTAATTCGCTATTTGATATTTTTAATGAATTTATGGCATATTCTTTTGCAATCATTGATGGCTACGTTAAGTTAGCTACTCTAAATATTAAAAATTGTGTAGTCTTATGCTTAATGTTACATCGTATCATTACAAAATTGACTTTTTTAAAAAAAAAGTAAAAAAAAGGGTGTCAAGTGTAACCGCGCTCCTTGAAAAAAAACCTGTATCCAAATTAAATATAATTTTTTTAAAAGATAAAACTTAAATGGTATCCTTCTTTGTATTTTGATGTCAACAGATCGGAAGAGCACA
>NW_012038917.1:0-325 GCF_000956235.1 Wasmannia auropunctata | reverse complement strand
TATGTTAACACGCTGTGTCATATTTTTGATAACAGTTTGTCGACATCATCATATAGTACAGATACTGTATGAAATTTGTTGCCATTCTGCCATCAAATAACGATAGCATACTCTGCTCGAAATCTGTCTCAGCAGGTTTTGCTATCTGGGTTGATAATGCGACAATATATTTATTTTTTTTTGTTTAAATTAAAATTATGTAATTGTGGTTTTTTTTATATCGTTATCATTATACTTGCATATGTGCATTTTAATACGCCTTCCGACAATTGATTGATACATATCGTCCTGATACAGTTATCGCCGTTTTCCAATATTCGATGGC
>NW_012038916.1:0-1731 GCF_000956235.1 Wasmannia auropunctata | reverse complement strand
TACAGTCCACATGTCGAAATCATTTGGAAATAATTTTCGATCAAATGTGCTCTTAAACATCATCACGTATCTACGTTCATTTGAACTGTATTCAATATCTTCAGTATTCGACATATTGTTAGGAACCGTCAGATTTCGCAGAAAGAGTTTTTGTACAAACAAAGAGTGTTATAGATGCAAGATACCGTTCAAACTGAATGTTTATCACTTAGGCTCGTATTTATATTCGCTTTTATAACTTTAGACCATAGAATCACGATAAGAAAAATTCAGATGAAATTCGCCTTAAAACAACTTTCGTTTTAAAAAAAAAAAATAAAACCGGTTAAATATCGCGTTGGTTCATTCAACTTGGTAAATGTGAGGGATCGTTAATGAAAGGTTACAAATATGGGACCAGTTAAGACTGGTTTAGAGAGAGAGTTTTCTCTTTGGCAGATAAAACATGTCTTAAGTTAAGATAACACAATTTCACACATGGTATACAATATAATTCTATACAACATTAGATCTATAATTATCGATTTAAAGATATAGAATTATCGAGATTCAAATTTGATCTTATTGTGCGGAGGATACCAAATTTGAATTTCGAAAATTTTGATTCAGTTATAATATGTGATACATAATTGTACCGTGTTCGAAATTGTGTCATTTTACTTTAAGACACGTTTTAACTATGTTAAAGAGAAAACTCTCTTTCCCTTTTGTATAAATATCGGGAAAAAAAATTTGTAATTATGTATAAATGTTCAGTTAAGTAATAAATGAGTTATGAAAAAATGACTAATTATTTTATATTATAATACTTTATTCTATATCATCGATTGTATTAATATTACTGAATTTAAAATTATTTTATCTTTTATTTGTATAAGTTTTAACGCTCGCACGTATCTCAATGTTCTTGGCGATTGCTTTGAATTGTTTAGCGGCTGATGAAAACTGCAGTCAAGTCGAAACTGCCGCATTTATAGATATCTGTACAGCTTGATACAAAAGAAATATATTTGATAGTACACCGACGAAAATTGTGCTCGTTAAGCCCTGTTAACTATTATTAATATTGTCAATGTGATAATATTGATAACGTTGTGAAAAGTTTTGGATATTGTAGCATGTATTATACTAAACATGAGGATTAAGAAACGACTATAGTACTGATTGAGATACAACTTTGTATAACTTTTACAATTAAGCGCCGATAAATAAAATCTCAACACAAGTTCATTTGTTAATTTATTTCTTGTCATGTTATAATGCCATTGTTATATAACACGCACATGTAATAGTTGTAATATATGTAAAAAGCGGTTATAATATTGTGTTAGATAATATTATTACAATTGAAAAAGAAATAAAACGTGCGTATATTTAGGTATAGTTTTATAAATCTATAAATTATAAAAAATTTGATAATTGTTTGTCCGATTTTTTCTTAAGTTCTGCTTTTTTCTCTGGACTGAAATTAATCGCTTGATTGAGTATCCTGCGGATCACTTTATTAAAAATTCCACGGATGCTTGAGAATTTTAAAACATAGCCAAATAGAAATCTTAAACAAATAAAATAATAATAAAAATATATGTGTGTACATTATGATACATAATTGTATGTTAAAATTGATATTCGATATTTGGAAATATAGAACTGCGTTACGAGATAAATTAAGTACCTATATGTATTCTATATATGTATATACTGACCTCCAGCTTTTATAAGCAATCCATT
>NW_012038915.1:0-457 GCF_000956235.1 Wasmannia auropunctata | reverse complement strand
GTGTTAATTTTTGCTCGGCAGAACAAAGCGGAAAAATTTTGACAAATAATTAAAATTGACATCATACATTTTATTCTGTGAAATGATGATTTTTCGTGATTTGATGCAGGTAATATGTGTTATGATATGGTTTTTTATTCTCTTTCAAGTGATTAAGCGCGTCTCGGTGTTGAAGTGCGTGGAAAAATTTTTACGTCCATTTTTTTCAACAAGCAAGATTAGCGTAATTTGGTCAACTGCATATAGCGTAATTTGGTCAATGGTTTTTTTCGCACATGTTCACAGATGAAGCACTGAACGTCACATATAAACACATGTAGACTCATTTTTGGTTTTTTTTTTTTAATTTTAAATATTTTTTCTACATTTTCTAAATATTAAAATGGAATTTTGTAAGCGAAAAACTGATCGTCCAGCAAAAGATCTCACTGCATTGTTTAATGCTATTAAAGAAATA
>NW_012038914.1:0-394 GCF_000956235.1 Wasmannia auropunctata | reverse complement strand
GGCAACGTGAGGCCGAGCGTTGTCATGCTGTAGAATCACTTTTTCGTGCCTCTGCTCATATTGTGGCCGTTTTTCGCGCAGTGCTCGGTTCAATCGCATCAGTTGAAGTCGATACCGTTCCCCAGTGATGGTTTCGTTGGGTTTCAACAGTTTTCAGCGTCTTCGAAGGATTTTGCCTTCCTTCACGCGGACGGTCGTCAACATCGAAATCACCGTCTTTGAAGCGACGGAACCAATCATGGCACGTTGTTTCACTTAGAGCAGCATCTTCATAAACTTTTTGGAGCTCTCGATGCACTTCAGCCGCCGTTTTCTTCGAATGAAAGAAGAAAATCAACACTTCCCGCAAATGACGATTATTTGGCACAAAATCAGACATTTTCATACAACCAAA
>NW_012038913.1:0-489 GCF_000956235.1 Wasmannia auropunctata | reverse complement strand
TAAAATTTTTTCCTAACTTTGCAAAGTTCCACGGCCCGAAATAAAAATCGCACATAAACGCGATGTATAATTTTCGAAAGAATGACTCTTTCTCTTTAATTTGTTTTTTGTTGAGCGTTGTACAAGTAGAAATGACCTTTCTTGCTTCGATGTTGAATAACTCGGTGAAAAAAAATCATACAACTCTCAACAAAAAAGTAAGTTAAAGAGAAAGATTCATTTTTTCAAAAACTGTACACCGCGTTTGTGTGCGATTTTTATTTCGGGTCGTGGAACTTTGCAAAGTTAGGAAAAAAATTTTTCGATTTGTCATATCTCCATTTAAATGAGTGCGACCCCAAAGAAAGCCAGTTAATCGTTTTTTAAAGTCAATTTGAAAAGTGGAGATTTCAAGCTGCAAAATGTTTTTTTAAATGTTACGATCATTTTTGACGAAGTTGCTCTATCTTGAAATTTTCCTATTTTAATCGGGCACGAACTTTTGCACTG
>NW_012038912.1:0-3089 GCF_000956235.1 Wasmannia auropunctata | reverse complement strand
CTCGGTCAAATGCGCTCTCGAACGTAATGAAAAAAATCACATTTCTTGCGACATCTCGAAATTCAGTGAGTTTTTTTGAGATAAAATTTAACATAAAATTCTCTTTTATCTGGATGGACATTTTGTCCTGTATGACAATGGATTATGCGCGGGGATCGAAATCTTCTTAGCTCGCTAAACCCTTTATGCAGATTGCACACGAGCGCGACTCTATTTTACTCACCTTGGACACACCGCGCAGCTAAAAACAATCGAAAAAACGTCGAATGCTCGGGGCGCACGTTCTTCCGAAATTTGTACTCCGGCTGTTAAATATATCTATAAATTAAGCCGCGGTAATTTGGTCTAATTTAGAGCAATTAGAAGCAAAGAGTTTTATAGCTCGCTTCCCCGCTCCCCGCCTCCCTCTTAATTTAAAGTACTGTAATTGTCGTTCATTTATTTTTAAGATAGCAATATATATGTTTTTTAAGATTAGGCCAGAATTATACGATACGAAAGCCGTTAAGTCCATTGTCCATGTAGCAACTAATTGTAAGTATCCAATGACTCACTAGTTTAAAGAATTTTTGACACATCTCTAGTTGTTCGATATAAATAGAGGATTCTCCGACTGCAGCAACAGTTTGTCGCGGCTCTTACAACTAAGTACATGTAAGTCATGTAACAATACGCAAGTAAGTAAAAAGAACTATGCATTAAATTATCGAATAAAATTATTCTTATACAATAATTCTCGCGAGTTTCACAAGACGTTACTGAGTCACATTTCATGTTAATGCCACTTCACTGTCGCCTCACAGACTTAACAAATCTTGATTATAACATGAAGCAGAGAATATCTTAGATCATGTAATATTAAGAACAGATTTTTGAGTGTATATGTAACATCAGACTGTCGAATAGAAGAAGAATAGAGTGCATCTTATACATGTACGACGCTGATAACGATCGTGTTCAGGCGTCAAACATACTGATGCAGAATGAATTGAATGTCCAAGATAAAAATAAAAAACTGCTTTTTAATCTACCATAATTCATGAATTAATATCTAATTTCAATTCTATAATATAACACGTTTCAATCTATAATATAATTTAAAATTGATCTAAAATTATTTTTTATGTCTGAAATTTTTTTCTTTTTTATACTAACAAGTGTGATACTAACATTTATTTTGTAAGTACTATTTCAACAATAATTCATAAAAATTAATTTACGCGGATCCTTTAAAATTAATTTGTGTCGTTATAATCTATTTTAAAAAAGTTTAAGACAAAAATTTTTGAAGCATTTACTACAGCAGTACATAGAAATGACATTTTTTCTAGAACTTACTTTAAAAATCATTTTAATTCTAACTCTACCTAATATAATACGTTTCAATCTATAATATAATCTAAAATTAATCTAAAATTATTTTTTATGTCTGAAGTTTTTTCCTGTTATATATTAACAAGTATGTGATACTAACATTTATTATATATTTGTTATATTGTAACTAATATTTCAACAATATTTCATAAAAATTAATTTACGCGGATCCATTAAAATTAATTTGTGTCGTTATAATCTATTCTAAGAAAGTTTATTACAAAATTTTCGAAGAATTTACTAAGCGATACATAGAGAGGAAATTCTTTCTAGAACATGCACTAAAAATCATAATAGTCATAAACATTTATATTTTAAAAAATTTTATGATTTATTAATATCTGCAAAATAAAATACAAAATATGTTTTGATAAAAATTTTATCAAAATGCATGATAACATTTCAATATAACTTTAAAATATGTTAAGCAATTTATGTTTGTTTATTATTTTAATTAAAAATACCGAAATAAATGCTAAGTAGTGATCAACATATACAATACCTTATAAGTATAATTTTTACAATATTGCATAATATTTTTAATCTGACTTACAATTAGTTGCTCAAGATAATTTTACCATGCAACATGATTATATATTACGATGATTATATATTACATTCGGTTACTTTGAATATTTTGTTTTAAAATAATTGACATTCTGCTGAATAATTTTTATTATGTGATTTATAAAACGTTTTTTGTATATTTCAAAAATTTCTATTGTTACCGATAATATTCGATAGATTACCACCAAATTATTTCATGCTTATCACCAAACGTTGTACCAAATTTTCTAATAAACCGTAATAAAAAATTTTCTTCGCGTAAATTTTCAGACGATAAAAAATACACCATGTTTGCAAATCATCTAATTGGACAAAATTTAATTCTGTGCTTACTAAACGTGCTTCATTTTCGTACTTAAAATGTGCTTCACTTAACGATAGTTGCGACATTCCTAGCGGATTGGAGTGAATATCATTTCATTATATTTTCATATCATTAACCTAATATAAACAAATTGGGCATTACAGACAGTATTACATTAAAGTTTCTTTGAAGCATTATAAAAATTACACAAAGTAACATCTGGAATACCAACAAGTAACAACCGACCAAAAGTGAGCAATATGATATTTGAAAGTATTTGTAAGTCGATAACAATAAGAAGATTAATCATTTTTAAGTTACAAAAAAAGAATCTCAATTCTTTTATGTTTTTTTATTTTTTTTTATGTTATTTTATTTTTATTTTTTAGTTTTTTTATTCCAAATTTCAATATTTAAATAATTAAAAGTCCTAATTTTTCTGCATTTTTGCTTAAACAATAATCAATAAAAAATAAATATATATTTTTGTAAAGATATGTAAATAAATTTATCTCTTTAAAAATGTAAAAAAACTTAAAAACAATGTACGTATACTGGTGTTCTTTATGACTATACATCTCTATATACATTTATACAATATGTATTTGTATATATACAATATGTATTTGCAAACAGTATTTTACGAAATTTTTAAATCTATACATCTCTCAGAATAATTAAACTAAAAGCTTTAATAATTTCATTAATTGTCATAATTGTACGAATATCCACGCAATTACAGATAGGAAAGTATAAATATAAAATTTCCAGGGACAGCGCAGAACAATCATGGATCTAAAAAGTGCGATGGTACTTCTGATCAGTTTAACTGTATGTCAATATG
>NW_012038911.1:38179-57568 GCF_000956235.1 Wasmannia auropunctata | reverse complement strand
CCTGGTGAACCGGCCGGTCCCGATCCCTCGCTCTCCTCCGAACATCCGAGAGTCCCACAGACGAACGTTCCTGGCACTTTCGTTCCTTGCCGAGGACGTCTGAATTCAATCTCCTCCCTCAAGTTCCGAGCTCTTCCTCTCTCTTTCGAGTCCCGAATTCTTCTACCTGGCCTTTCATCTTCCCTCATTTTCGACACTCTCGCCATCATCCCCTCTCTCTACTTTCCCTCTCTTCCACCCTCGATGTCTCTCCTAATTCGCTACCACTCTTTCGCTCAATCTATTTCTCCGATCGCCACAAGCACAAAGACCTTGCTTGGCCCATTACAATTATTTATTTTTAATTTTAATTCTCGGAGCCTAAAATATATTATTGTTCAATTAAAAATAATTTTTGTGATATTTAATACACTGTATCAAAGGTTTGATACCTTTGACACTTTAATACTTAATACTTGCAAATTATATTAATGCTACCAGACGATCGTTTCGGCTTTACATCAAGCCCTCTTCAGTCTTTTGTAAAATATTACATACGTGTCGCTTCACCTTCGTGTGTTACATACATAATTGTCAGATGCTGTGTCTAATTATCACAGCGAATAATTAGACACAGCATTTGACAATTACATATGTATATAACATACGAAGGTGAAGGGACATGTACTTATGTAATATTTTATAAAAGTCCAATGAATTTAATTAGTGACCAATGAATTTTATTATTAAAAACAAATCTCAATACACATAATAATTGTCAAAATATATAATGACAGCTGCTCAACGAAGTAAGCATAATGAGATAAGCAATTAGCATCACGAAAAAGCGGCAACAAATAATTTCGAGAAATGCGAGTTATTGACTTAACGTGCCTATTTTTAGATAGGATAATAATTCTATTTCTCTCTTGTATAAAGGTAAGATTCTGAAATTTTTTGACTGTTGATCAATTACTTCTTTTATTCTGATAGCATTTAATATTTGATTTTTATTTTCTCTATTCTTATAGTAATTAATTCGATACTTTACGCGATCCGGCGAGTTTATATCAATCGCGACAATTTGCTTAGAAGTAGAATACGTACCGAGAGCTTATCACTGATTATTTCTATTTTTTAGATTAATGTTTTATTTCTCTTATATTAAGGTAAAGATTCTGAAATTTTTTAACTTTCCATTAATTACTTTTTTTATTCTGATAATATTTAATATTTGGTGTGTTCATTTTCATTACTTTTATTTATAGTAATTAATTCGCTTGGTTATTTTAGTGAGTAAAAAATGTTGGTACTTCTTGTGCTGCAACTTCAGATCGTTCTAGGACTAGAAGATCGGCGCAGTTCTAACGGACATACGTGTACGTACAATCGCATCACACAAAAGTAATTTTCGACGAAAAGAAAAATGGATATATATAATCAGGAGAGTCACGATGATCCCCAATTTACAAAAGTACTAGAAACCTGTTTGAATATGGAAATTGCGACGATCAAGAGAAATCTCGACGGTAAGTAAAACGTGACGCATCGTAACACGATTTAACGCAAATTCCAAACCTCCGATAAACGAGGAAGAAATCTTAAAACACTTATTCTTACGTTTCTCTTGCTTGTGATCTTCAATTATTTTTTGCTATTGCTTGTTAAAAAAAGAATTTCGATAATTTCTAGCCAGTACAGAGGAAATAAAACAACTGAAAGTAACAATGCGTAGCGAGCTTAACAGGAGGAAGGAACTTAAAGGAAAGATGGCGCAGATGAACAATATTAAATTCATATTAACTGAGACTTTAAGAAAGTACGCGCAACAATTACTTATTCTTGTTACACGGAAAGAATGATTTTGTTGAAAGAGCCTCAAACTGAATATACCTGAAAATAATTCTGTTCTACCACCATCAAATATTGTGTATAATTATCTTGGAAATTTAAAGTGTTGTTAAAATGTTAAAATTTTTTGCAGATATTGCTCGTCAATATTGAATTTCCAGTGCTGTTATTTTTATGGTCTAACAATTATTTTCAGATCCATATCCAGCTAAATTTTAGAATCTTTCAACAAAATCACTCTTTCCGTACATGACTATAATAACCATTTTTGTATTGCATTTTTTTTTATCTCACATATCGGAATTTCGTTGTGCAGATTGCGTATAAATATCAGCGAAATTTCGGATACTATAGAAACTATGAAGGCAAATGCCGACGATCAATACAAGCTGATTCAACTGAGGTCGCAAGAGTATCAGGACCTCGTTGCCGAATATAGGAAAACATGGCATGAATATCGTGTTAGTAATAGTAACAAGTATCGAATTTACCCGTACAATTTCAGAAATTTAATCGAATAAATGTGATTGTGTGTGCAGGCTGAGTACGAAGAATTTCCATCGGCGAAGGCCAGGAACGAGGCCAAGATCAAATTAGAAAAAGTGAAAATTGAGTATATGGTCACGTCTTACAAGAAAACGGAGATAATAAAGATTATCAAACAGAGACGGCGCATTAATTGGATTCGCATGCGCTGCAAGATAGTCGATTTCGCCACCGTAATGTCGGAACGTTTGAAATTGGAAGAGAAACTTTCGAATCTGAAAGTAAATGTGAAATATCACAGAAGAGAATTGCAGTCGATTGAATCGGAGGTCGTTGGATTATGTTATAAGTGATATTTTTCAATGTATATAGTATATTAAACGTGTAAATAGATATCTAAATTCGCGTCGACTTTCGCAGCTGCAAGTATTACGCAGGAAGGAGGAGGATCAGAAAAAACAGAGGAAACAGAAAATGCTGGAAATGGCACCGCCGAAGATCAATATACCGTTTCGAGAATTATACGCTCAAAATCAAATGCGCGCGAGAATGCAGCATCAGTGGAAGCAGGCTCACGAGCCCAGTGACGGTGAAAATTCATTTTACACTTTACAGTACCTTGTCCCAGATACGGGACAAGGACTTTAAATTCACGAACACGAATGCATATGCATGCGATGCGTTCTACGTGTGCTGAAGTCATTTGCTTTTTAGATACCATATCCGTCAATACCTTGTTCCTTGAAGAATTATGCATAAACGAGAACGCTATGGAGTTGCCCGAGGAAATTATAGATATAGAAGAGATACACGACGATGCTTGTAAACTTCCCGCGATCGAAACGGAAATGTCTAATATCAAAAATACCGTCTCTTCGGAAAAAGATGACGCGCGCGACGTTTCGGTAGCGATGGATGCGGAGCCAAGTGCTGAAAAAGTGATGACTGTAACGACGGAAAACGACGTAGAAATGAAAGAGACCCATCACGAGAAGACACAGAAGTCGCAGGAGTCCGTTAGAACGCAACCAAGCTGCCGTATAAAAGAGAGCCCGCTCAAGCATAGCGCCGCCAAGAATACGCAGGACGAAATTGCGGCAAAAAGAATCCGACTTCAAAGGCAGGAGAGTAAGGAGAGTATCAATAAAATAACTACCATTCTTCTACCGTCGACTGTGAAAGAGAAGGATTTGAAATCCACCCATCCATCTCCGCATCCGTCGATTCCACAGATTAAAAAGATAGAAACCGTAAATTACAACATTACGCAGTTAATGCCGATACCGAAACCCATTCCCCTCCGCTCGACTGCCACCGCGAGCAGTATGTTTTCGCCAATGCGTTACGAATATTGCGATAGCAACATGAGTTCCTTGGATCAGGATTTTGTATCAAAAGGTAATTATAATTAAGTTTTGTTCGTCTTTTTTTTAAATAAAAAGATTAGACACGTTTAATTAGTTAAACTAGGTAAATTATATGTATATCTCTTTTTAAAGTAACTAATAATAACTTCGCGAAGTTTATAATAAACTTTATCGCAGGTCAACCATCGTTATACGAGGGATCGTTGTGTAATTATAGATTATCTCCAACTTCCAATATGTCCTTTTGCATCGAGGAAAACGCGCGGATGGCTTCTTTCACGAAATCTCCTGCGCAACAGGATAATAAAATAGAATCTGACGACAAGACATCGGGTATTAAAATTTTCTTATCTCAAATATCCGACACGGTTAATTTCACGGTTTTAGATCTCTTTAATTTTTAATTTTATCCTTTTCAGCGTTCCAGTTTAGTGCTTTCGTGAAGAAGGCAAAGGATAGTAATTTATTTTGAAGAGAGAAGAAAGGAAAATTATTTGAACTATTTGGTTCTTATATATAATCCAACATAATTTCACTAATGTGTTAAAAAATTTTATATATTATATTAATTAAGTTCTGTTAATATTAATCAAGCAAATTATTTTTTGTTACAAGAGTCAAATTTTGTTAACATTATGTTAATTAAGCAAAACATTAATTTTTTTATTTCTATTGTATATTTCTAATCTATTAGAAATTTCATGAAGAAGACAAAGGATAGTGATTTTTTTTATTTTGAGGAGAGAAGAAAAAAACATTATTTAAACTATCTGGTTCTTATATATAATCCAACATCATTTCACTAATGTATTAAAAAATTCTATATATCATATTAGTTAAGTTTTATTAATATTAATCGAGCAAATTATTGTTTATTACAAGAGTCAAATTCTGTTATCATTATATTAATTAAGCAAAATATTAATTTTTTATTTCTATTATTATATTTCTAATTGTATTCTAATTGTATTTCTAATCCATTAGTTAAATTCTGTTAATATTAATCAAACAAAATACATTATTTTTTTTATTACACGAGTCAAATTCTGTTATACATTATATGTTAATTAAACAAAATATGTTATTTCTATTATTGTATTTCTAATCTTCAAAAATTAAAGAATAAAACTACTATAATTTCTGTATATATTGTAAAACAAACCTGTTCAAACTTTCATTATGCGTTACTTGAGGTATTGCTTGAGATTGTGAGAATGATTAGCAAGGAGTTAACAATGTCTATGTACTCTCGCAAAGCCAACAATGATTATGTACTTCCGAAGTAATTTTAGATTCTTACGAGAAGTTAAATGGCTAATATGCATTTTGTGTACAGGTGCATCTCCAGCGCGTAGATATCAGCGGCGACAACTTCGCGGCATGTATTAAATAAATGCTTGCTCACTGAATTGCGATTATGTACTCTCCGCGAGTTTCGGTCTCCTTTATGCGTACATATACTCGCGCCCCTTCCCCCTCTCTTCCTGCGCCCCGTACAATTTTGGCTCCTGCAATTTCGCTGGAGAGCGCGCCGAGCGAGTTACAGCCGTTTACTTCCGCTGGGGGAAACGGGACCGTAGGAGAAATAAGACAGAAAGGAAAAGAGAGACCTTTCTCATGTGCTCTTTCTGTCCACGAACAGTGGAAAAAGTGGAGGAAGTGCTCGGCTTTTATAAAAATAAGCTCGTTAAAATCCCACTTTCTGCACTCGCTTTGCGGAACATTGTGACTTGTGTGTAATCACACCGCGGATAATGCACGATAATGTTCCGCGATGCTTTACAAGCTTTTTAATTACTTCTGAAATTCTTATTGCGTTTCCCACCTAATGCCCCGGTGGCACGCAAGTTTCGTTTCATTCCGGGAGAACGTTAATTTGAAAAGCAGGAAGGGAGAGCGTTAATTTTAAAAACAGGAAGGGAGAAATGCGATATTTTATAAATATCATTATACATTTCATATCTCGCATACTTTTTGGTTCTAAATTGAGAAATAACAAGGCAATTTGTCTCGTCTTATATGGAAATTATTTTATATATGTTCCGATTTGTACGTTTGAAAAATTGTTCTTTCGTCCAAACAACATCTAATTAGGCGACGAAGGAATATAGAAAAGAAGATTCTAGCGCGGAGTTGTTAGTTGGACCGACGCGTTGCCAATCCTACTTCGGTTATAATTGATAGAAAAAGTATCAAGCACGCGATATGAGAGGGGCAACTTCTTAATCCGCCCCTTCGCTGCCCCCCCCCCCCCGGGTCTAATCGCATCACAGTCAGTGTAATTGATATAAATTAACCCGCTCGCTCAAGCGTTTCATTTGTGTCGCAAGGAAGAAGAATACGAAAGTTTGTTATTACCTGTCGTAACTTTGGCGAGCCACCTTTTCACCGGGGAGCCGAGAGGCTTCTAGTCGAGAGAAATTGTGTCCTTTTATAAGCCAATGTAACAGTGGGTGGTCGACTATCAAGCTATTTTATTTCAAAAGTTTCGCATTGAGGTACGAGGAAGATAAATGGGACATTTAATGGCGCAATCGTCGAACTGACGTCTTCCGCCGCGTGAGTGGACTTTAATCGATAATATCATTCAGAAAATTCTTAGTCAAGTCGCACTTCGAATAATCGTTCCCCTATTGCCCGTGAAATATATTATTGTATTACGGATTATACGCTACGCTCTCAATTTTGTATCACACGTAATTTTTATATTGTCTTATATAATTTATCTCAGACATATTATAATATTTAATATTTATATTCCACCGTGCGAAAGCATTTTTCGAACACGAAAAAAATCGATATGTGAATGTAGAGACGAAATCTAGCGTAGAATTACGTTCCGTCCTGTGAGATTAAGTTATTTGCATTTTTTAATGCACATTTGAAGTTTGCAGGAAGTCATTTCGGTAGCGCGGTGCAAGATGAAATTTTACTATTATCTGAAAATCATATATTTCCATATAAAATTGGTCGCTGAATCCGAAGATGATAAAATTAAAGCAACTGGAGCAGAACGAAATTTCATCTTGCACCACGGCCGAAATGACCTCCTTTCAAATGCACATAAAAAATCTCAAATAACTTGATCCCGCCTCGCGGAACAAATCGCACTTCTATGCTAAATTTCGTCTCTACTTTCACACTTTTTATTTTTTCGCGTGTAAAAAGAAATTATTCGATTACACGGTGTTGTAATAAACAAAAGGGAAAAAAACTAACTCAAATTAATCAAGGAGATTTTATATTTTTATTTTACAATTAAAACAGAAGAATTAAGCAGTTAAATAAGCAAAATTATAGTTTATAAATATATGATTAAAAAATTGCGGCTTTTCTCGTCCGATTTCGATGTGACACAAACGCATTGCGGCCTCTTTTTGCAGGACGATTTTTCTTTCTGGCCCGCACAATACCTGGCTTTACGGATACGTGACTAGAATGTTTCGCTCGCGTCCTCGCGTACTTACGAGACTGGGAGATAACTCGCAATGTTCTTCAAGCAACCCTTTCCAGCGAAACTCGGCGTTACTCGACCGAAAGTGGGAACTTAGTACGCTCGTAATGTACATTTATTAACTCTGAGCAATGCCGCGTATATTTCGTTAACGAGGCGAATTCGCCTCTCCTCTCGCAATCGAATGTTCTTACACCAATGAACGCATTTATGTATTGCGCCCCGTTCTTACGCCGCAGGTGGTAATTTAGGTTAATTACTCCCTGCACGTAGTTAATGGTGTCTTTATAACTTGTTTAAGGTCTACTGCCTGTAACGGGATTGTGCTTCCGCATATATGTCAATTAACGCGAATAAACGGTAAGATTTATGAATCGCGAAATTATAATTGACCCTCTTGTAATAGCGTCGCTTTTAGACAATATCCCAAGCTACTTTTCTTACAAAGTGCCCAAAATAAATAACAGGTGCAGTCATTTATCATCACTGAACAAAGATGAAACGCAACAAATTGAAATATTACGTGCTACGTCGTACAAAAATTGCTTACTTCTACAAACGCGAGATATATAAAGCCTTTGCGGAGAATTTATTCCGTCAATCTGGAATTTATATGATATATGTATATGCAATATATATATATACATATATATATATATATTAAAGTTCCATAATATGCGTTTATGAATTTGAAAATGAAAGAGAGAGACAGAAAAATATATAGACATATAGAGAGACAGATATATATATATGTATATATATATATTGCATATACATATAAACATTCCAGATTGACGGAATAAATTCTCCGCAAAGGCTTTATATATCTCGCGTTTGTAGAAGTAAGCAATATTTGTATATATAATGTATATATATATATATATATATATATATGTATATATTTTTTAAATCTGTTTTTCTATCTCTCTTTCTCTTTCATTTTCAAATTCATAAATACATGTTATGGAACTTTAATGTCGATCAACGAGCAGGCATTTCGAAGTAGCGACGCGAACGAAATCAGAAACATTCTCGTTTCGCGTCCGCGGCAAAGAGTCCATTGTCGCTCGTGCAAATAAAGGAATGTCCACGTTGCCAGAAGTAATTTCCTGCCGCGCCGTCGCGCGTATACGCACCGTGTATAAACGCATCTCGTAACTTGGGTTAATTACGCCAAGCATATACGCGATGCCTGGATTTTGGAAAGGGATGGCTTGGTTGGTTGGTTGGCTGGTTGGTCGGCTGGTTGGTTGGCTGGCTGGCTGACTGCTTTTGCACGAAGTGCCACCGAGGTGAAAAGGGGATGTACAAGGCAAGGGCATTCCATCGTGCACTCGGGGAGGGGGGGATTTAGGCAAAAACCCCTGGTAGAGATTAAACGACTACGACGCTGATGGTCTTGCCGGAGTATTCAGTAAATTCCGGCAGCCATGGAAACGTACGTCTGCCGTGTATTTTGGCGAGCGTTTTATTGTGCGCACGTGGCGAGGGTTGGTTTTCTTAGGGTGAAGAGCCGGTCGTGGATTTACCCGCGGGACCCTTCTCGGATACCGTACGCATCTGCTTAAATTGTAATTGACAGTCGGGCGAATTCTACACAGTACAGTTCTAAGCAAACTGTATTAATGAAAGCAAGGCGAAAATTTGATTATCTCCGAAAGGAAACCGTCTGAAAAATTGTTAAATTTGATCTTGTTAAATACTTTCAGTATACTTTAGTTAAAAGGCATTAATAAAAAATGCTCTTAGTTATTTTACATTAATCTATTCTCACTGTCAAAGCTCCAACAAGCTGTGTTAAGACAACAGATATTTATTATGAATCTCGTTTTTATAAACTCCAAAAATACTTTTAATTTTTTCGGAGGAAAAATCTAAAATTAAACTTTTCGGTTTATTCAACATTTAAACAAATATGATATTTCTACAAATTATAAATGATCATTGCACGAGCGCTTAAATTTTGATAGGCAGACGCGGCAGTTGGCACCTTTTAATGGATATGCCGAGAAAGAAAAATAAATCGCGCGAAATTAGACGATGTCGAGAAAAGGTGGACACGTATACGTACGACTAAGGGACGAGCCCGTTTTTTTGTCATCAAATTGCCCGCTCAAACTGCTCTATTTTATCACGATCTGTCGATAACAGGCAGGTCTGACTAAGGGGAGCGTCTCTCGTCTCTTACGTAAAGGATCATCTCGGGCATATCGTAGATTCTCGTGAAATGAAGTGGCTGTTGTACTCGCCAACTTCGCACACTCGATTTTTCTGTTATGCACGAGGGTAAATCCACGATAAATCGTTACGTAAAATAATCTTATTTTCGTAAATTTTTTTTATGATATTACTGATCCTACGTGGCTCTCACCAATAACAGTCGCAGTTGCGGGAAATCAAAACTAATTTACAATCAGTCTAATTTACAATCGTTTAATCCGGACAAAATTTATTTTTTTAAGGTGGTTTTATCGCTCAACGCCAACTCGATAGTGTGACGTTGTCATATAAACGTCACACAATCGCATATGTACAGTCTATGCTTTTATTAAATGTTTTTATTAAATTACGCTTGTTTTTATTCAATTATTAGTCATATGGAGAGACTAACTTTTGACTGGGACTTGCACGATAAAACCACCTTAACGCATACGAAATTGTTGCTAAGTATCTGCAGATAAATATCGGGGAATCGCGTGCGTCAATCGAGAGTGATGCTTGCAGCTTTCGGTCTGTTACAGTCAATTCATTTCAACGTGAAGAACATTGCGTTAAAGTGACAGTTGAACGTTTCAGTTTGTCCCAATGTATTTTTATTGACAATACGCACATTTTCTGATCTTTTTTTTTTTTCGTTCACTGCAAAGTGACAAAAACGGTTATTGGACAAAATGTTGTCGGTTACATTGACGGTTTTACTACATCGGTGACAAAGGGATTATACATATTTGCTCAAACGTTTCTTTGTCATCATTAGTTTTAATAAACACAATTCTGATTAATTTCAATTTTAAAAAATGATTGTACTTCTGAGTTTTATATTTTATAAAATTAACAGCTTGTTTGTTCCAAGCTCTGTCGCGGTACAAAAACAGCTATTCATAGAAAAGCTAAAACATTTATTTATTTGTCATGATTATTAATGGTCTGTGAGTTTTTTAATTTCACAGACTATTTACGGAAACGGTTTGCAACAAGAGATATTAAATTATAGCCGCAAATATTCCACGCGTGAGTATTACAGGACTATGAATGAATTATTTTGCAAATATAAATAATTGCCGCTTTTTTATTTTTACGTAAAAGCTTCGGCTCGCTTTTATGTTTTTATTCAGCCAATTTGGTTACTGTAATTATAGCTTTATTTGCACATCTAATCTAATCTATCTAATCTATTCTGTACGGTTTTTTTCGATCGTACAAATGATTTTCGACCGTGCTGTATTTGATTTAAATCCACAACATGTTCTTATCCTTATCTAACATTAAAAATTTCGCAGTTTAACATTCGCGAATGTATGACGTTGCGTGAAATATCACGTTCCCGTCAGCGTCTTTCTTTGAACGCTGCTGTTGTAATATCACTCTTGTAACATCGTTGGAATTTCATTCTGTCTTTACACGTTGCTGTACCGTGGCATCGACTGGTTCGTGCGGGGAAGAAAGCAGAGGAGAGGTCGGCGTTTCTAACGAAGTAGAAATTCCTGCGCACGCCAGCCTTTGCCAGCAATTGCAACGAGGCACGTTTCGAAGCGGGGGGTATCGAAGCTACCTGCCAGAGAACAATGAAGGGATCAATTACCGTCCTAGAGAACACATCCCGCCAATGGGAATTGAGACCAAAATACTCGCGGTTGCGAGCGAGAAACGGACGTTTGATTCGCGATTCGGCCGCTTACCCTCGCACAAACTGGATTAGTTCACGGCGAAAAAACATTTAATTAAAGTGTAAAAAAGAATAAATTGTTACTGCAAATACAACTTTATTTACAGACTGTAATATAAGTTGCAATCATCAAGAAAATATATAGAAAGCGACAACCTGTTCTAAATTTGAACTTATTTAATTGATTTTAATTTCTTCGCTGTGTTTTAAGGCGCTTATTCGCATTTGATTATTAAAAATTGAAGATCAATTTAATTATGATTTCACCACTCAGCTTCAGCTTATAATTGCGTTGCAAGTCCGACATTAATTCGACGTGCAGTTTAAATGGCTGAATAATAAATTTAGACTTTATATAGAAACTATTTATAGGTACCAAGATTCAGTCTCGACCGTAGAAGGTCCTTTTTAAATTTATTTGTGATATTCACTTACGCGATCTACTTCAACTTATTATTGTTGCATGTTTATTTATAATCTCTCGATTCTAAATAAACATGAAGAAGAGAGCTTGTCGAACTTTTGCTCTGTTTGTCTCTAAAATTTTCTCGTTACTAGATTCGTATTATTCTCGACGTTTCATACGATGAATATTAAACATTTTCAAATGAGATCCTTCGCGGAATCCATCCCGATTAAATTCGAAAACGATCTTCGATTTATTCGTCACGATTTCTACGTTAGCTCATCAAGTGAATATATGCATTTGTCAGCGCGTTAAAAGTCCCCTTCAAGCCTTCTGCGACAAAATTGGAGAAAGGAAGGGGGGTAGATCAAAAGTTTCACTCACGCGAGCATGGACGCGTCTCGTCGCTCCCATCTCCGCAGTCGTCGACAACGTTGCAGACCTTGTTGAGGGCGACGCAGTGCCCGTTGGTGCACCGAAACTCGCTCTGCCGGCAAGAAAACACCGTCGTCGCCGTGAGGATGCAGGTGCAAACGAGCCAATGCATGTCTGAAACAATGTAAAAAGCAACATTTAAGTATCATGGAAAGAAGAACTCTTCGCATGCTCGCGATCTGAATTTTTCAGTGTGACTTGAAAATTTTATGAGAGTTACAGCTATCGTTGTTACAATCAAACTGTAACTTATTTATGTAATTAAAATTATACAAATCTCCTTTATACGAGATACATAATTCTCATGTATAACATTTGTGATGCACAATTAATTATTATATTATAGCTAAAAGAGTAAATAAATATTGTATTCTATATTAATATATATTTATAATGTATTTAATTATAGTAATACAGTATAATTATATGTAAATCATGTGTTTTAGCTTGTGAAATAATATTTTCAGAATGTTTATAAAATTTCAGAACATTTATAAAATTCAAAAGACCCCTTTTTTTGAACGTCCTTTGGAACGTGACTTATTAGATATTTTTGGTTAAATAATTCTTTCATGAAAAAATATTTGTCCGTCATAAGTACATAATGGTATTTGAATTTTGTGAATCAATAAAAAACCGAATCGAAAGTCAGCAGAATAAAAGTATATTTACACAGAGAATCAGTGAAACTGAATTTTTTTTACATGCACACAAAATAGCGTTTCATAAAGCGTGCTGCGATTTGTGTGAAATATGCTGTTTAATGTAAAATGATATAATAACTTTAGAAGCGAATTTCGTTTATGTACTTTACAACAAATAATGCTTTATTAAACAACTATTAAAAATAAGGTAATTTTATTATTTAAAAAATTACATTTTTATTTCACATTAATGGATCAATTCTAAGCAGAATTGTAGGGCTCTCATAAGACTTATAAGAATTTATGACTGAATGCTTCTAATTTTATGCAATATCTTTATTGACAGCTTCTTGCTAGCCGTAAGAATGACATAAAATCATAGATATTTACAAATTATCATACATCTTACGATACGCATAGACTAACAATTCCAGTCACAAGTTCTTACAAGTGTTACGAGAACAAGTTACGAGCTTTACAATTCTGCTTAGAATTGATCTATAAAGTTGCGACATTATACGAAAAGGACGAATGAAAAAGGTGTTTCTACATTTCACTTATTGAACTTAATTCAACTAGTATCACTCGAGAGAACTCGAGCGTCGCGCCCGGCTTCGTTTGAGATTAACAGAGTTGCTACTGCTACCACTAACATAAAAATATTATTGTTGCGGCGATGATAAAGTTTCGTAACAACGTGAACGCGCGCAACTTCGTCCTCGAAGTTAAATCGAACAGGAACACGAAGGATATCGGGCCACGTTCTCTCGATTTCCGGCGTCGCCTGAAAGCGTCGACGTCGTTCACCCAATTGAAGAGAAACTTTCGCTATTCTCGACTCTCCGACGTAACCCCTGGCTGCAGCGGTCTGCTTCCTTTTTTTCCTTAAAACTGGTAAAACTGAGGCCAGGTCGAGCGCGGTAGCTGACCAACTAGTTCGCTAATTACGATATTACAGGAGCGAATTCTGCAACTTGTTTGAACTGCGTTTGGTTTTTATAAATTTCTCTATGTTTTTAAAATTTCTATATAAATATATAGAAAAAGAAAAATAAACACATAAAACCATGTAAGAAAAATTAGTCGTTGAAGCAATAACGAAAAGAAATATTTATTTTAATAAATGAAAAAAAAAGATATTAATAAGTATTAATAACAATATTCCAAATTTTTATACTTTGAAAATACAATTTTTTTGCTAATTTCTTGTTTCTTAAATATAAATTAATTTCAAAAGTTTTAATATTACGTGATAAATCTTTATCATCGGAAACTGTAATACTAGCCTGCGTATATTCTATCCACCTTCTATCCCAAAGTTCTATACGATAACGTTATAATCTTTCTTCAAGCAAGATGAGATGAAGAGACGCGTTTTTCTTTTCGCTCAATCGGCCCGATGCGTAGCCAATTTCCACCGTCACAAAGAGAAAATTCTCAAGTGCGAGATAAGAAAGGAACGATTCGGTATTCATGGAATTACAAAGACTAAAGCGAAGAGAAATCGGACAGACAAGCGGGGGGAAAAAGTAAGTTATCGTTGCGGCGCGGGGCGCTATGGTATACATTCTCGCCTCCTTCTTGTCTCGTCGCTCGAAAGTTACGCTGAATAAGTTTAAATGTCAGGAAATATGCGGAGCTGTCCCTGGAAGAAAGCGGGAAAGTTTCGTGAATGTCGCCCTGTGAGGAGACGACCCATCGACCCGTTCCGACTTCGACGCCTCCGCGACTGCTTTAAGTCACCTTTGCAATAAAATCATGGGAATTCAACGTGACATAATACGGTTTATATAAATTTAATATTCGATCAGCTTTCTTCATTCTAACAGCACCTCCGACAGGCTCACGCTTGAAAATTTTCAAAAGTATATTGAATTCTAATTTTAAGTCTTCATTTTTAAAATTGAAGAAAAGTATGAAACTATGCAGTAGTTTTACGGGCAGTAAAATATGTGATTTTCCGTTATTACACTATATATCTATTCCTCTTCGGGGAAAGCTTTATTTGAATATTTTCTTTTCACGGCTGCGCAGGCACAATAAACATTTTTCATAAAGTCTAAAACGGTCTACTATTGAAACTGTCGTTTCAACGCTAAGTCGAGATTATTACCTTCGCGTTTCGCGAGTTTATATCACACGTGTCACTGACTTCACGTCAGATGCCGCATAAAGGGGGAGAAACCGAGGAAATTCTCAAGATATCTCCGAGACATTGCATCGAACGTTTAATGCGGGATTCGAGCTTCCGCTACGTCAGCCCGCGTCTTCGCACATTGCGGCTTTTTTTCATCCTCTTACCATCCAATTTCGCGGACGAATTTCACGAGACACGAGGCATCCCGCGTGCCATCCTCCCCCCCCCCTCCGAATTTCCAACAATTTCTCCAGCAAATTCCTATAAATACCTTCCCCGTCGGAACTTTAGACAAAATTAATCTCTTAATGGCGTCACGCGCGCGCGTACGCAGATAATACAAATATATTTAACAACGGAAACAACTTTCGAATTGCTGAGTATAATCTATTATATTAAATTTCGAATTGTCATTATCGCGAATTCTACTGAATTTATGTATTATGTATTGCAACGTGTGTAATGCGATTTTATCTGCATGGAGAGATAAATGTTCCTCTAAGTCTAATTACAATCAAACGATATTATAATAAAATACGAAACACATAATGACAGAAAATTTATTTGATTCAATAGTAATTGTTATAATTATTTTAAAGCACAGTGAAACATTTTTGTACTATTTTCCATACAAGAAACTATCATTTTACCGCCTTGTAAAACATTTAACTTGTATCTGTTTACTTTCATTAGCAGATGTTTAACCAACGTAATGTACGTGTGTGTTCGTGATGTTTATTGACTTGGGTCAATTAACTGCATGGACGGGACGAGAGTTAATTAACTTTGTAAACTTAAGGCTAAATCAGCATTAATTGAAGATTGACACGCTGCCTACAACATCTTACAGAGATGTACAATTAATTTTTTAAATTAATATTACTTTATTAATTGTAAAAAGATAAGATTAAAATTTTAAGATATCCGTCAATTAACTTATATGGATTAATTTTGTTTGCTCAAAACAAAATTTTTTTTTATACTGACAATGAGTGCAAATGAAAACTTAACGGTCTGCAATCAAATTTATTCGACACGCAAGTGTAACGTGCATTTGCTACCGTTGTTTTTGCTTTTCGCGGAAAAATCTATGGCCGTATAATTTGCATAAACAGCGGGTTGCTATTGATACCGTTTTAGTGATGCAAACGATAAGGATTCGACGAGGGACGGGAATGAAAATTGTGAACTCCCGAAAGCAGTCGATTCGGCGATATTTGAAATTAAATTTATAATTAAATGCAATACGAACTTCTTGAATTAAATACTTCCTTTTGTACTAACAAACACATTAATATAATTATCGATATGTACACAATTTTACATATATATACATTAAATATATACGTATATTTAAAATAAATAGTATCTTTTATGAGCTGCTTTTATGAGATGCTTTTATAGCTCCAAGCATTCGTTCTAAATTTGTTTTAGTTCGGTATTTTAGGTCTGAGAAATATTTATTTTACTTAAGAATAGTATCAAGCGGTTGATTTTATTTATCTCGCGTCTTATGTGTTATTTATAACAAAAGAAAGCTCTTAAAATACATCTTAATGTCGCAATTCGGAGAAAGTGGATGAGACCGAATAAAATATCGAGGTAAACAGGTCGAATGGAAAGGAAACTTTTCGCGCGATCTTCTCGAAAGTTTTTACATAGCTACTGTGAGTACTAATAGTCGACCACTGATTTTATTTTCTCGCGTTCGTATCGTAAGTATCGTACCGTTTATGATATTACTAATTTTACAAATGCAAATGTTCACGGGTTAATTCTAATTTAGCATTTTGGAAAATAAAATTTTTGCAACTTTGACGTTATGACAGACAGCACTTACTAAGGACTAACTTGAACTTGACTTGAAGCCTACCGTGACAAGTATGAAGACGACTGAAAAGCCCTTGTCATCTTATACACGAGACAGCATTAAGCTTAGTCACTCCCGCGGAAAGTGGGTGCTTAAATTTTAAGCTTCTGACTGTCGTTATAATTTAACTATCGTCGTACATATCTTTAGACCTTTACACATTTAGTTGCGTTGACTTATCTTTTTCCTAATTTTTTTTTAAGTAAGTCTACAATCGGGTTCCGATTACGGCACATGGATTAATAAATACTCAAGAATATTTCAAACAGAATTTACGCATAATTATTTAAAAAATGTTGAATTATGTAATGTTAATAATTCAATCCGTAATTTTTAATTTAAAGAGAAACTTGAGGCAAAACCGCCAGCACTTCGAAACGCTAAATGAAGCGATTTCGCGCGCGTTAATTGCTCATAAAATTTTCTGCGAAATGCATTATGCGTGGCTAGATCGTAATTTGTGCCGCTGTCACAGTACTCAACTTCTAATTGAAATCAGATTCGAGTGATAAATCCACAATACTCGCGGTTGCAGGAAGATTGCATCGTGAGCATTGTGCGTGTTTCAATTATAATACGGCGAAATTCAGATTGTCATCAGGCAAAATTACTAACCGCTCCGGCGCATAACCCACACACGCTGAATACACAATGGCTTTTTGGAAACTTCCCCCAGGTACAACTGCAGGCCGAACTTCATCAAAGTTCTCTTCCGCCGACATCGAATATAATATCGCGTTGTCGTGCATCCACGCACATACGTAGGTATACCCGTGTCGAATGTCACGTCTGAGTCTGCGTGCACATGTATATACGCCAATAGTCGCTGAAACTTTAAGCTAAAAGCACCATCCGCGTCTCTTGAACTGAAGCTTCCGCCATTGCGATCGCAGCCTTTCAAATTCAAATGACGCACGGATTATGTAGAATTTAACTATCTCAATGTTCTCTGACATCAAGTTAAACCGTCACGACTCAGGTTTGAAAAACACGCCGTGTAATAATTCCGTTTCGCCGAAGAGAAATTTCACATGTTTAATAAATTTAGTGATAATTATAATTCTGTTCTATTTCTGAGTGCATCGTACATTTTAAGATTATTTTTATATATATCTTTTCTCTCTCTCTCTCGATTTGTGGTCCAGATTAATTTGAATAGTTTAATTATTCAAATATTTTACAATCAGTTAGATAATTTAATGGAATAGGAAGTGTAACTCACATGTAATTCTCATTTATAAATATATATACATATCGAGATAAATTATACATAATGCATCTATTTTAATGTTATAGAATACCTGCAGAGGTTAATAAAATAATTGATACGAGATTCTGATTAGCTGGGGTTTGAATCGCATAATTGTGCTCCAGGAAGTCACACTATATCTTATTTTGATTAATCGGAACGCATTACGTGATCCGTATCCCAACCAATCAGGAGTTCACTAACAATCACATGACGCGTTGATCAGTCTCTTCTTATAGGGTTTCTAGCCCGTGTAGGATTCGGCCACACATGGTATTGCCTGTGCTGGACACCGCGCATCATCCTTGTGTACCCCCTTGGAGGGGGATGGCCTATCGATCGCGCTGTCGATCGTATATGGGCAATATAATCCACAATATCAATAAATTGTATCGATGCGTATTATTAGCCATAGTATCGATATACCCTAATATCAATAAAAAATGTATCGATATTAAGAATATACAAAAATTAAAAATTAAAAAATACCCACATTACTCGCAAAATAAAAGTATATAATAATGATAAGTCTGTTCGTGTTGCTTGCTCTTTTTGCACTTAAAATCTTCATGTTTTTCTCTCTTCAATATTCGAATGTATATCTATCTATTACATTTTAAGTGCAAAAATTCTTGTGAATTTCAAGCAATACGAACAAATCTATGTTTATTGAACGCTTGCTCTCATTCCAGTTGTATAAGTTGTATTATAGTTCAGTCGACAACAAATAACGGCTGCGTTCGGTTTAGCGCTTACAGCGTTTTGTGAGCATCATTTATTCTTGTTCAACATTTGATAAACAATAAGGATGAAGTGATTCCGTGGTAAACGCTGTAAGCGAACACAGCCAACGAAAAGCCGAGACAACAGACTTTTGCATAACGCTGGCCACATAACGCATAAAACATAATTAAGGCATAAAGGTCCATCTACAATGAAAGTAGTAAATCGTAAGTCATAAGAAATTGACCAATCATAGTCGATTATTCTTCTCATATTCGACTGTGATGGATCAATTTCTTTTTTTTTCGGCTTCTTATTTTATTTCGGCTTATATGACTTACTACTCTCATTATAGATGGACCTTAAGAGAATCAATCAGAGTATGAAATGAAGAACTCTGATTGGTTGATATTTTTATGCTTATCCGTTATACAGCGTTATGTAAAGGTCCATCTACAATGAGAGTAATAAATCGTAAGCCGTAAAAAATTGATCAGACACAATCGAATATGAGAAGAATAATTGACTATAAGTGGTCAATTTCTTACGGCTTACAACTTACTACTCTCTTGATGGACCTTAAAAGTCTGTGCACCGGCCCTAAGGGACAAAAATTCGAACCGCAGTGCCCGGTAGCACCAGTAGCACCCCAATCTCACGTATCGAATGTCGATATACGCTATAGTATTGATATATTAATATATTGGTACATTATTGTACCAATATATTTATATTAATTTATTAATTTATTAATTATTAATTTATTTATTATTTATTAATTTATATTAATTGATATTTTAATTCGCAAATATCGATACAGTATCGCCCACCCTTAGATACTAAAAAACTAAAAGGGAGCAATTTTTTATATTTATCAATATGGACGTCGGAAGAGCACACGT
>NW_012038911.1:37230-38159 GCF_000956235.1 Wasmannia auropunctata | reverse complement strand
CAAGGGTCCCCTAGATCCCGTCGGTTCAGTCCGCTCTTTTCCATGTGATCTTCGAACGGAGGTGGACGTCCGGATGCGAACGAGCAAACAAGCGAGCGAGTTGCGATCGAGAACTCCCAGCCCGAAAGCAAAGAGGCCTGTCGGACGAGGAGACGATTAAACAAGGGAAGCCGGTGAGAATGACATTGTTTTTGTATAATCTTGTAAAGCCACGAGCACGCCGAGAGGGCTGCGCTATTGCTTGTACTATTGCGCTGCGCGCTCGTGCGCATATCGGACTTTGCCCGGCGCGGCGGTTGCGAACTACGCCCTTTGTATCGTATCCAGCGATAGCGTATCCTGCGTATTATGTCGACGAGACATAGATTCTGGCGACCAACGATCTGGGTGCAATAACGTAGCGAGCGAGACCACGTGTCGCGGAATTGTGTTCGGTAGTGCGTCGACCATCGTACGCGCGTTTGAGAAAATTCTATGGTTCGGAAGATTCTCTGGCCGCCGCGAAGAGATTTGACTTGCGCGTTAAGCCCCATCTTCATAAGTCGCAAACGCAAACGCAAACGCGGAGAAAAAAAAAGAAAGAAACGTAAAAAAAAAAAGAAAAAAAAGAGAGAGAAACGTCCGCCTTTGCGTTTTGCGTTTGTGACTTATGTAGATGGGCTTTTAATTGATCGCGCGTCGATTCGTCCCGGTGTTCCCGAGATTCGTCATTGTTCGAACAGTAAAATTTGCGAGGACGAGAGTGAGAGATTGAGGAACGTGCGGCGCAACGCGCGTCCCGCAGCGGTAACTTCACGCGGACGCGACGCCGCCAACAGACGTGTTCGAGCGCATGTTGCCTACGAGTTATGCCACACACAAAAAACTTAAGTATTAAGCGAATCGATCAATCGAGAACATAAGGCTATAACGTAAGCAGTAGCAAAACC
>NW_012038911.1:34643-37210 GCF_000956235.1 Wasmannia auropunctata | reverse complement strand
CAAGGGTCCCCTAGATCCCGTCGGTTCAGTCCGCTCTTTTCCATGTGATCTTCGAACGGAGGTGGACGTCCGGATGCGAACGAGCAAACAAGCGAGCGAGTTGCGATCGAGAACTCCCAGCCCGAAAGCAAAGAGGCCTGTCGGACGAGGAGACGATTAAACAAGGGAAGCCGGTGAGAATGACATTGTTTTTGTATAATCTTGTAAAGCCACGAGCACGCCGAGAGGGCTGCGCTATTGCTTGTACTATTGCGCTGCGCGCTCGTGCGCATATCGGACTTTGCCCGGCGCGGCGGTTGCGAACTACGCCCTTTGTATCGTATCCAGCGATAGCGTATCCTGCGTATTATGTCGACGAGACATAGATTCTGGCGACCAACGATCTGGGTGCAATAACGTAGCGAGCGAGACCACGTGTCGCGGAATTGTGTTCGGTAGTGCGTCGACCATCGTACGCGCGTTTGAGAAAATTCTATGGTTCGGAAGATTCTCTGGCCGCCGCGAAGAGATTTGACTTGCGCGTTAAGCCCCATCTTCATAAGTCGCAAACGCAAACGCAAACGCGGACATTTCTCTCTTTCTTTTCTTTTATTTTTTGACGTTTTATTCTTTTTTTTCTCCGTCGTTTGCATTTGCGTTGTGCGTTTGCGGCTTATGTAGATGGGGACTTTACAGAGTCATCGCGTGGCTTATTGCATATTTCTCTCATTCGTCTTTTGCTGTAACTATTGAACCTTCTTTCTTTTTTTTGTTTTTTTTTGTCTCAAATATATTCTATTATTCCTTGTTAATCATGATTTCTTGTTGCATTTCTCGCCTTCTCACTATCGTCCTATTAGCGGATATATAACGAGCCCTGCAAACCCTCCCTTTCTTCCGTTAGGTCGAGTTAGTTTTGCCAGCCCTCGGTCAATCAACGGTCGTTGTGGTTCGTTATTCTATTATAGTATTGGTTCGTGTTTAGGAAAGATAATTTCGTGCGTTTCGGGTAATTCGCGTCGGGGTTCTCGCGTATTATTGCTGCCCTCTTGTGCACGTCTGGCGCCGAACTTTTCGTTTCGTTTCGCGATTCGCGATCCGAGGATCTGCGAGAGAAAGTCGCGAAGGCCATCCACTCTCAACCCCCTTTCAATTTTTGATCCGCGCCATGCGAGCGCGAGTTCGCCGTATGCGCGACACTATACATTTCAAAATAGGTGTCAAAAGTTTTAATAATCTCGTTAATTATCATTATTGTACGAATATCGGCGCAGTTACATAGATAGGAAATTTACAGGGAGAGAGCGCGAAACAATCATGGATCTAAAAAGTGCGACGATATTTCTGATCAGTTTAACTTTATGTCAATACGTTCAAAGTCAACGCTCTACGATCAAATTCACGTATGTGATGCATAGAAGCTATGTTGATGGTATGGACGCGAATATCGATGGTGAGCAAAAAGACATATACGTGTATTTCAAAAAGTTTTGGTTGATTTTATTAATAGGATTATATGAATATTTGCTGCAAGTTTATATTATTTTTGCCTACATCAAATAAAGATTTTTTTTTATTAAAATCAGAATATAAGTATTGGGCTGAACGATAAATTTCTTTCATTTTTTTTGTATTTATATTAATGTCAGCAAAAAACGGAACAAACTTTCCGTTTAATTCAATAACAGCATTGTTAATTTGCACAATTTAATGATTATAATAATAAAATACTTAAATAATTTATATTTAAAAAAATATGTAACTTTACGTATAATTTTCGCACACAATTCACAATACTTTTACTAAAGCTTTTATGAAGACGATGATTTTGTTATTTTCGTTACATTTTTTCTAAATGACCAAAAATGAACTCAACTAGAATAGCAGGCGGAAATTACGCGAGATTCGGACAGTTTCCATTCATGGCAGTAGTAAATCATCTTGTGGGTAACAGATTATTCAGGCAATGCAGTGGCACGATCATACATACAAGATGGGTTCTCACAGCCGGTCATTGCGTACAGGATCCATTGAAAATCGACCGAATGTTTTTTATAGCGGTCGACATCATCAACAAGCCTAGTGTAGAATATGAAGCTTTTATTCGAAACCCCGGTGTAAAAATGATTACAAACCAATCATTCGTACACCCGGAGTATAGAGACGGACAGAGCCACAACGATATTGCCTTACTGCAAGTGCCTGATATTCCCTTTTTCAATAAGTATATATATAAATTAATTCCTAATAAATATATGTATGTTTTTCTTTTCTTCCTTCACGTTTGTTTACACGTCGATATTAGTTAAGTATTCCATATGGAAATTACGCCGAAAGTAAATGACAAATGTAAAAAAGAAACTTAATAATAAAAAATCATATAACTCTTTTTATAGTCTTTAGTACATAGGGAAACTGCGCCCGCCCAGCACCGGATACCTAAGGTTTTCTCAAAATTAAAAGAAATCGAAAATGAGAATCAGTAATGTATTAGAACATAGTTAATTAAGTGTAGAAACAATATTAGTAAGAAAAGTATATAAATAAATGTTTAAGTGTTAAAATAAAAATAAAATTTCATGGAAAAC
>NW_012038911.1:32231-34623 GCF_000956235.1 Wasmannia auropunctata | reverse complement strand
TGTGTGTGTGTGTGTATATATATGTACATATTACGACCGTGTAATAAGTGTTTTAAACACAAAATAAATTGAGATTACTTTTAGCATATAGTTGTTTTTAAGTTTGGAGCATAAAAACAATATTCTTAAGAAAAGTACGTAAATAAATAAGCGTCTAAGTATTAAAATAAAAATAAAAATAGAAGGCTGGTGCCACGATTATTCTCAAAGATAGATCGAATCCGGTTCGAAAGTGATATCAAATGGAAAGTCTCAACAATCTCAAGTCAACAAAAAGAATCTAGCTTGGAGCGACACACCGTTTCAGAGAAAACGGAGAATATCCCTGTTTATGGGGCGAAACGATAAAATATTATCGTATTCTAACCATACACAACAATCAGTGAATGTGTACTTTTCGACGACTCTCAAGAAACTGACGGAAAAACTAGGTTTTTCATATAAGTGCAGATCTGGACAGGCAAAAACACTTTTAACTAATCCATTTTAGTCAAAACTAGTTTCAACAAGTAAAAATTATGAATAATTGAAAATATAACAATTCTTTCAGTCAAATCTAGTTTTTCCTAAAATCACTTACAATTAGTGAATTATAGTATTAACTAGATAATATTAGTATTCACGAAAAATTCATTTATTAAAACTAGTTCTAACTAGTAAGATTGAGTTTTAACAGATTTCGGATTTTGACGGTGACAATATATATTTATTCTACTTACAATTAATGATAAATAAAATGAGTACAAATAAATACTAAATAACTTACTAGGTAAAACAAATAAAGTTCTAAAGAGCACTATTCTAACACTCAATACACCGTCACTCATAAATAATTTTTAATTAGCTGAACAAAGAAGCCGAAAAATTAACGTTTCACAAAGACAGACACATATTTAAATCGGTACCGTAAGCAATTATCTATTGGCAGTATGGGGGGACTAATATTGTCTGGTACAGGACAGTATCCGGTACTGGGTGCACTTTTCCTACTAAAAAATACTACGATTTATTAAACTTCTACTAAGGGAATATTACGAATAATATGCCGCAATCCTGATTTTAAGAAATGATCAAATGTAACATTTTTCCATGTTAGACACTATTCAACCCATAAAACTCGCTCAGGTAGATGAAAGTTTTGCAAATAAAAATGGTCTTGTCATGGGGTGGAGAGAATCAAAAAAACTGAAATACGCTGAAGTATCGGTTATTCAAAATACTGAATGCAAACGAGTCGAACTCTCCGGATCGGACTCTACTAGCGACGTTACTGACAATTACGTTTACATAGCCACAGGATTAGGAGAAGGAACTTGCCAGGTAAAATAATCATAAATAATAAAAGTATGTCCCTGTCTAGCAAGAGAATACCCACAGTCTGCACATAGAGGCAGCATAGTGGGATGGAGAGAGAGAGAGAGAGAGAGAGAGAGAGAGAGAGAGAGAGAGAGGGAGGGAGAGAGAATATTGCTTTAACCAGTGTTATTGACACGTTGCACGAGCAGTTCAACGCTGTGGATAAAGGGGGCTTTGTAAGGATTCTGTGAGGAGAGACCTGACTCAAAATGGACAAGTTTTCATCTTATCTATAGGTCTCTTGCTGGAAAGAGTATAGTTTGTAATGCTATAAAATGAATCAAGTATGAGTGGAAGATCTGAGGAAATCTGAGAGGTAAGATAAATGTCCTTATTTGTGACCATGTAAAATAATCGCATAAATTAATAAAAAAAGAAAGTATTCTAGAATGATCAAAATAAAAAAATAATTATACCAAATACAAGATTAATTATTTTTGTATCGAAAAATTTATTTCATTTGAGTTTTAAACATAATCTAATAAATATTTTAAAAAATGGTAAACTATGTAAATGAACGCATTAGTGACTGTCTGATTTCAATTTGACCCTATTAGTGACCGCCCGTCTGTCTCGGTTAGTGACCGAGACATCAAATATCAAACGTACGGATTTTGTGACTGGCGGATACATTTTCTCGTTTTGAAGCTGTAGTCACAAATCGGTACAAAGCACATGCACCCGAACATGTCCCAATTAGTGCTTAACCTAAAGTGATAACTTTGTCGCTAAAGTTTTCTTTTGAGCATAATCAAATATTTTTCCGTTTATACTCGTATAAATGCAACTCACACTTGTTCAGAAGCGTATGGAGATGGGTATTAATTATGTTTTTTCTTTTTAGCACCAAAATTTACTGTTATGAATAATTTTTTTGAGTTGATCACATTTACGGATATGCGTGTTTTGTTGTACCTATTTATAATGTTCGCCTATATACTCAAAACTACCAACCTTTTTCGGAATCCACAAGTAGTACAATAATCTTTAATTATTCACTGATCGAATAATCCTCACTTTTCTTTTGACACTTATA
>NW_012038911.1:6346-32211 GCF_000956235.1 Wasmannia auropunctata | reverse complement strand
TCTTATTTCATATTTTCACAAGTATTTGTTAGTCAAATATTCTTGATTAATATATCAAACTGTGATTCAGTAATTACCAAACGTGATGAGTATTTTTTTTGAAAATTAATTACTTAAAACTTCTGATTAATTAAATAAAAGTCCACGAGTGGTCACAAATAAGGTCATAATCACAAATAGGGACATTTACCTTATATAAATATGAATCAACTCAAATCATTTTAGACAGCTTCAGTAAATGAACTTCGATGGTATCTTAGTTTTCGTAAATTTATTATTTGATTTTTTGTTTTTAGAACGGTGCCCCTCTCACCGTAAAATCAAGAAATGACGAGTACCTTCAAATTGGTATTTTGGGTATGTCAACTTGCTCTAGCAATGTACCCGAAATGTTACTAGGGTTTCTCCGTATATAAGTTGGATTCGCGATGTTATAATGTTAGAAGAGAGAAAGGAGAGAGAGGAAAGAGAAAGAGAGAGAGAGAGGAGAGAGAGAATTTAAGTTATATACTTCATATATATAACTTCATGTACATATATACTAAGTTCTAACTAATTGTAAGTATATATAATTTTGAGCATTTTGAAAGTGTTCCCTATTTTTTGTTGAGTATTGTATATTTCAATGACTCATTAGCCCTAAAAGTGTTTTTTCTACGACTAAGAATTTCAAATATTTTTTTCAACAACTAAAATTTCAAGTGTTTCCAATGACTTATTAGCCCTAAGAATTTTTGATATATCTCTAATTTTTCGATATAAATAGAGGAGGACCTCCGACTGCAACGACAGCTTATACCGAAGCCCTTACAAATAAATACTTACATATAAGTCATGTAACAATACGCGAGTAAGTTGTAAAAAGAATTATTCCATAAAATTGTCGAATAAAGTTGTTTTATATGACAATAATTCTCGCGAGTCTTTCAAGACGTTACCGTGTCACTTTTCGTTAGCACTGTCACCTCGCTGACTTAACAAGTCTCGATCATATCGTGAAGCAGAGAATATCCTAGATCATACAATATTAAGAATAGATTTTTGAGTGTATATGTAACATCAGATTGTCATGAAGAATTGAGCGCATCATATACATGTATGACGCTGATAATGATCGTTTAAATGTGAAGCCTTTGCTTTAAAACAATTGATAATTTGCTGAATCATTTTTATTATGTAGTTTTTATAGAATGTCTTTTGCATATTTCGAAAATGTCTATCATTACCGATAATATTCGAAAGATTATCAAATTAGCTTATACTTATCACCAAACATATTAAAATTTGTATCAATTTTTGCAATAAAATATAACGAAAAATTTTCTCTATTAACAACATTAATAGATTGGGAATTAACGACATTATCGTATATTAAAGTTCCGTTGGAGCAACGTTGGAGCTTCATAAAATTATACATGTAACATCACAATATACATATGTATATAGAATTGTTTGTCTACTACTGTAGTCTTATATTGCATGTGTTTATTTTATAATTTGTCATTTATCAGAACCTCATTAAAACGTTTTGAAAGCATTTTGTCAAGAAGCACACCTTTATTTCCCGATGCAATTAACATTGTAACCTGATCGAAACTCCTGTGAGTGTTTTTTTTCTTAATGCACTTTAATGTTAGATCATTTTTCACAATGCGTCTCCCTCCGGAAGACGCGTCGTTCCGTCTCCCTCATGTCTAATCTTTTGTCATCGTTTCCGCGAGAAAGGATGGCTCGCATAAAAGATACAACCTGTGGTCCCTCTCCCTTGTTTTCGCTTGCTCCCCTGTTTTCTTTACCGGGCAACGACGAAAAATGTTCTCGGGTTTTTATCGCCGGCCTCCTCTACCTATCTTTTCTTTCTGTCTTATCTCTTGTAACCCTCCTATCTCCAGCTCTTTTTCTAGCTCTTACTCATCCCCGTCTACCTCCATTTTCGTTTTCTGAGGCTGACTGCCGAATATAAAAGTACTCAAAATAGTTCTGTTGTCTCCGGCGATAAAGGCGAGTCGACACGAATGGATTTCGCCGAAATTTCTGCCAAATGCTTTTGAGGATACGTGAAGAAGATGGGAGGGGAAGATATTACAACAATAGATAACGATCCGCGAAAATAAACTTTTTGCAACTGCTAGTGCCAATGGAATTAATTTCAGTTTAGGAATTCAGCGTAAATATCCCGGAGTTTAAAAGGGTTATATATTGTTTTTTTATCTTTGTAATTTTATTGATTCCGTTGGCACTCCTTTCTATAAACTTTACTTCGCGATTGTTCAACGTTCAAAAAATATATATATACATTTCTCTCTTTTCTAAAAATAAGTGTTTCTCAAGTTGAAGAACTTTATTTTATAAGTATTTTTCTAGAAGAATCGTAATACAAACCACCGTTCAATCTTCCGATTTTATTTTATCCGAATAAAATAACTTATATAACACGTACATGCTGACTTTATTTTCAATTCGGAGTTTCTACCATACGTTCCGGAATGTACGATGAAATCTACAACGTTAGAATGTCTTGTCAGCGTTGGAATGTATTGTGGATAAATCTCATCTAAATGATAAGTGTACAAATGCGTTCGTGTACTCATGTTAGACACACATATCTTTTAAAGTTGAGCGAAGTGAAGTTATTTGTATTTCGAGCAACGCATATTACGAGCTTTCGAATAACAGCATAGATGTTACTCGTAGTAAATGAAATACCGAACTTGAGAATTAATTACGACAATTGACATGCTTCGGAGAAGGACATTAATTACTAAATCGTTGACAATTCAAATTAATTCTACGAAAATGTCACGGAACTATGTGGAATAAACTATTATTTCATTATTTTTAATCGTAATGCAATGAATTTTTTATTTGTTAGGTATATAGTTTTTCATAAAAATATATATATATTAATAAAAAACATCTAAACAATTGAAAACAATCTTTTAAAAATTGTTTAATTTCTAGATCAAATTTTAAATAAATTGAATAATAATTTTAATAGAATTTTTAAATATATACTTATATCTAATTGTAAGCTTTTCAAATAAACAATTGGCATAAAGATAGAATAATAATTTCTTTATCATTTATATGTGTTTAAAAAAAGCACCTCGTGATTTTAATATTTAGAGGCGAAGGGAATAACGTTGGTTTCACATTTGCGCGTCCGCGTCCTGTCTTTTTGAGAAAAAACGCGACTTTTTGAAAATTTTTCCAATAATTCACACCGAAGAAAGTTTATGCTACGCCCGGCAAAGGAGAGACATATTTCATTTGAATAACACATCTTCCTTCAAACGAATCAACGCCAGCGTGAGGGGTGAAGAACGGTGAGAGTTTCTTGCTCGCCCGAGGACACAAAGAGATATGCGAGCATGAGGGAGCGTGGACGAGGAGAGGTCTCGGCTTATTTTATGAAAGCCTCGCATTCGCGCATAGGGGTTTAACGTATATTTTCGTATACTCGAACAAATTGGAATTTGTAATCTTAGTTCTTATCTTTCTTCACGCAGAACCAATGAGACAAATGGAAACGGCTATATGCGGCGACTATATGTGGCAATATGTTATGTGGTAATGCAATACATCGTACGATTGTAAAATATCTATTGAGATGCAATAAATATATTTGAGAAATTCGCTTTACAGCATATTAAATCAGCTTAGCCTAGCAGAAACGTGTTTAATATAGCCAGAAAAACAAAATAACTCCCACAATTAAGAGATTCTAACGCGCTTCGTGTTAATGAGAAAACCATTTCACAAAGAATCGCGCATGATTTTCACATTCAGGTCGGTTTCATCTGACCTCTAAATTTCTCGATTACGATTTCTCGAGCGGAACTTTGCCAAGGAGAACGGAAGCGACGATCCGGAAATATGTCGAGGAACGCGCGAAGATCACTATTCGTAGAAATTGCACGATGGAACTCGGAGAAACGTCGGATCCAATTTCAGGCATGGATTTTAAAGGCGATGGCCTCTCATCGGGTCAGCCTCGAAACGAAGCTTGAACTATATAATAAATCTATTTTAATAACTATAATTAAGTTACGCGCGATACTTGTAATTAAAATTACGAAAACAATTTGTATGCTTCACGGAGACATTTTATGAAAGATATATATAACAATTTCTTTTGTGTTTTTGTATTGATCATAAAATAATATTGAAAAGAAAAGGAAAGTTTCTTTCTTTTTTAACGGAAAATAATTTAGCAGAAATACAATTTAATCTGTTTTTAATATATGTAAGATATGTAAAAGGAATTTGACATATTATATCGCAATTTGCTTTGTTCGCATATACCACTTTTGAAAATACCTTTTTGATGTACCGGCCACTTTGCATATACCCGAGAATACCGTCGACGATTCTGAAACGTTACGAGCTCAGCGAGCGCGTAATTAGCTGACTCAGGTGGACAAGGCAAATTGCGTGTTCAAATTTGGAACGCGAATATTAGGTGGCACGCATATTCGTTATCGATTACTTCGATATACCATGTCAGATGACCGACACCGCCGGTACCGCGGCGCCATTTGGACGATCATTTTCTAGCGTGCCACACATCGAAAATAGCCCTCGTTACTGTATGAAACACACCATTCGATTTCGGTGTGTAATTACCGTCAGTCGAGCTATCCTAAATCTTCCGTCGAACTGAATCGTTTCTGATTCGGTGCTGATCGCGGCGGCGATGACTGGCAATGGAATACGGTGAATAATTTCGCGGTAAAATTCAACGAGATTCACAGTAAGGGCAATAATTGTGCATGAAATTTATTCACTTGTGTCAGCAATTCGTTCTCGTTGAATTAATATAATTTGGAGAAACGACCTCGCTAGTTTTGATTATGGGAAACGATAGCGCATGAATTACGAAGGAAACGACGGTAGCTTTGTGATACGGACAGAGCATGTGTAATCTTCGAAAGCGTCTAATTGCGGGTAGAGACATTCAAAAAAAGATCATCTTTCTTCAATATGTGTAAAAAAAAAACATTTCGTGCGTCTCAATATATTGATTACAAATCTGAAAAAAATAGGAACAGTTACACGCTTTACATACAGAAATATTCATACAAATTCTCTTTTTTAAAACTACTCTATGCTTTAACAACTTTTGACAAATTTATCGAGCGCTGAAACGTCACATCAATCCAATCGAGGTCATTAGTGCCTAATTCATCAGACGATGAGTTAGAGTCACGTACCTATAACGTGTGTCACGTAAAACGGTATGCTCTTCCGTACCGATTAGATTCCGCGAATAATTCGCGGGAATCCTGAAATTTGGTGTATTAAACGTGCGAAATCCTTCCAGCATCTAGCACATACCGAAACGCGTTGCGGGTGGACATCCATCGAATAAACTTGTCCCCGGTTGGACGGGGGTGTACGCGAAGGCACTCTGGAAACACAGGCATTTCGGGGTCCGTGCTACAACCGACTATTGTCCTATCTGCAAGGTTAACAAGGCACAAACTATCGCCGGAGGATAGAACTGCGTGCCACTGGACACCGTCCGCGAATAGTTGGCATTCAATATCTTTCCGTGCGTTTTTGGAATGTGGCTCGGGGGAATCAACTCTCTGCTACCTACGAGAATTTCAGAGATCGTATACGAGAGAGCGGTCCGTTATATACATCACGTTTCCATGCAGAGATTGTACTGTAGTTCCTTTAAAAAATATAAATTTTACAGCGCGTGGAATTCTGGGATGGATGAAATCGATTTTTCCTTAATAAAAATTTAATGGGTGATTACCGTATGTCGCAACTGTACATTTCAACGTTAAATATCTGCTTAATTTAAAGTTTTAAATTACAATTCTTGTTGAAGTTTATTTGAAAATGGACTGTAATTAAATTAGATTGTAAATGTGTGCCTGCGCTTTTGAAGAATATTATTGCGTCGTATTACATATAAAATATCGACTTTGTTCAAGTAATTTGCGAGCAAATGAAAAATGTATAAGCGAAAAAATGCAATATTTTATAATCTTATTTCAATTAAGCGCAGATGGGCTGATAGATGGGAAGATTAAAGATTAAAGATGAAAAAGGCAAAATCACAGGTAAAAATTGTCCCTTCGTATACCGGGTATTAAATTTTGCAAAGATTGACGTGATGTGCTCAATTCTTTGAGTATATATGTATACTCAAAGGCTCAATCACGTGCAATGTGCATTTAATGTACTTAAATGACGACGTATTCTTTCAGACGGCAGTAACCACATTTAAGGTCTGCGGCAAGTTGCGGACAGTCTAATTTCGCGTTCCAATGTTACGCGGTTTTCCCTGCGAGTAGTTGCAAATTTTCAACGACCGTTAAAACACGCAAGCCAGCGGTTCCCGCGGACCGTCAATCGGATTAACTAAATCCATTTTCGTTTCCGACCTGGAGAATCGCGGTCGCTGTTACCTCAACGCTTTGAGACGCCGCCGCGCCGTCACAAAAGAGCCCCTCTATACAGATTGAACTGTGGTCCCTCTCAAATATTGCGAAGTTCTACCGTTAATTGTTTGTCAGCGTGCTGGAGGCAAATAAGTTACTGCTGCGATGCAGTAGTCAAGATTGCTAAAGCGTTAACCAAGTTTGCATGAGATAAATCTTTACAGCGTTTACACCAGAGGTGTGCGAATCAAGCATTTGCATGGTCGAATCGAATTTTTTATAACATATTCGAAATCAAATTGAATCGAATCTGAATCAAATTTTCCCAGATTAACATTACATGTTAATATAAATTATGTAATAAATATCAAAATTTATGATTTACGTTATTTTACGCAATGATTTAATCAAACTGAAGACCTGTTTTCGATTTACATCTCATTACAAAGGATCATGACCTTACGTGATATTTGGAACTAGAAAATAATACAATGTATATACACGAATAGTTAGAATGCTGTCGAATATTTTATCAATCTATGAATACATTACATATATCAAAAATACTTATTTATTAAATAAGAATATTTGATCGCGCGGGAGATGTAAATGAACCAAATAAAATTGATTTGAAATCGAACCATTGATTCGAAATTCTCGAACTATTTGATTTCGAATTTTGCAGATTCGTAAACGAACTCGAATCAAATCTACTGTGATGTGACTTCGCACACTTCTAGTTTACACCATTTTATATTTTACGCAATTAAAACATTGAAGCCTTGAATTTATATCTGATATTGTTGTTTGTTTAGAGATTAGATAAAATGTTTGTAATTTATCGGAATTGACTTTATTGAAAATTTCTCCTCGTTTTGCACATATTTTTTTTTTCAAACAACTATTGACGTAATATTTTAATCAATTTTTAAGCCAGATTATCGCTACTGCAAGGGAGCAAAAAATAATAAATAATACAGCGTAGTGTAACGGATTGAAAAATAATTGATATAACATTCGCCGCATTTTCTTCTGCGCGAAATACGCAATGCGGAACATTGTGTCGGAACGAAAACGAGTTGGAACAAATTCACGCGTTAAAACGAACGGTGGCAAAATTGCACAGGAAGATACGAGACACGTAGCAACGTAATAAAACTGCGTGTAACCCTGCCGATGCGCAGCGTCAAAGGGAAACGATTTCGATTTGCTCCGACAAATTCTAGCCTACTCCTGTGTGATGGAATTTATCAGTATGTTTGCAGCAGCCGTAAACCTTTGACCAAATGAAAGGTACAGAATTCTAGGCGCATCGTTGCACAATTTATATATTAGTTGTTGCGAATTTATGTTTCTTTAATGTGAAATTATTTTTAAATATAATTGGGAAGCATCTCCGTTAATAATCATGAACATGGATGAAAGAGCTAAATTTTATCACCTTTCCAAGACATTTTCTTTAATAGGAAAAAGAGATAATAATAGGGTTATTCATAGATACGAAAGTCAGGAAAAGTAATAAAATGTGATAATTATGAAGTATCGAGTGAAGGTATTACCTTCTTCTTTTTATTTCTAAAAGAATATTATCAGATTTCTAACGACCGGATGAAATAGAAAACGAACAAAACCAATGTGAAGTTTATCTCAAAGAGAGAGTAAAACCCTTTTAATTCCTGATAATAATATCTAAAGCACTTCATTACTCGTTTTAATGGGAATTCGAATATTCCCCTGCAGTTTCGAGCAAAGTCACACAAAGTACTGAAGTTCGAAGCGAAGACTATTTAATTATCAAACCTATTATAAATTTTGTCTTTTAGATATGCAATTATAATATTCTTTCATGCGAAATATAATATTGAAAATACATATATTTGTGTATCGCTCCTTCTTATTAATTCAATCATTGTGGAATCTTTTCCCCTCTAATCCGCTTATTATTTGCGTTTTTTTAAAGAATTTTACTTTACGCGGAAAAGGTAATAATTTTAAAAATCAATTATTTATTTTCGGCGTTTTTACACTGAAAGAATAATTTTGTTAAAATATTATATTTAAAAATTTAGCTGAATAATACAGATCTGAAAATAATTTTGTTGGATTATGTCAAATTAATTTATATAGGTACGCTCAAACTAATTACTAGAATGTCAAAACTTTTTGCAGCAATTGCTCATCGCATTTCAATTTCCTACGTAATTATTTTGATGTGATCCAACAAAATTATTTTTTCAGATCTGTATCTATCAAAATTTTTAGATAAATTAATTCCCGGCCAGATTCCTCGTAATTTTAAATGAGACTTTAAGTTCTAGAATTTAAGCACTTACATATTAAATTATAAATGAAACTTTTACATTACAAAAGTAGAAATTAAAAAAAGATATTCCTTACATTTTTTATTGTAATTTGTAGAAAATATATTTTTATAAGTTTAAAAAATTTGTTTGCTAAAACTAATAAATTGGAAAAGTATGCAAAAATAAATAAATGTTTCCAAGTGTAAATTATTTAGTAGTGCAATTGGTAATGCAATAAAAATAATTATATTAAAGATTAATCATGCAAAAAAAGTTAATCGTTATACGATTTTCGCAGATCAATTCTCTCTGTATTTCTTCTTATATTTTTTCAATTAACTCATGCTTCTTTTTCATCATAATTTAAGTTAGAAATTGATTCGTCGTTTCGCAAACCCCTTCTCCGCACTCCCTTTAAGTCAGAGATAGGAAGAAATTCGAAGGGCGACGTAACTCGATAGTAAGTTTGACCGAAGGTCGTGCGAACTTCATTCTCGCCGATGTGGAATGAAATAGGAGGCACTAGGTAGGTGCCATTTCGCAGGTCGGACGAAGGCGGTTATTACGTTTTCCAGCTGGGTCCGCGGACGGGAAGTCCCACCCGTGAACAAACTAAGCTCTGTCTTCTTAACCTTAGAATCAAATAAGGGAAAAGAGAAAATACGAGGTGACCACCAGTGCAGCAAAATCGAAGCACACCCGCCGACAAGTTGCGACGCTCGATCCGATTTAACGAAACGAAAGACGAAATAAGTTTCTTCCTTCTTCCGGTTCGTTCTTTTATATCCGCTATTTCAAGGAAAAATACTAAGCTTATTCCTGTATATTGCACTGAGCGTCGTTTTTATGCATCACACCTTAAAATTCGACATCGGAACTTAGCAATACACTAATGGCTTGCCTTAATATGTTATATAAATAAGTATATCGTTACATTGGGCATTTGTTTCAAAGAATTCTTTGAAGTTTCGAAAATTATAGAATGCATAAGTGTGATGCAAGTTAGCTACATTCGAGAACTTGAATGCAACTTGAGAACAAATATTTGATATCGATTGTCACCGACCACCCGCGCGTTTTCCTTCGTCGCTGACATCGAGCACGGAGGAGGGCAGACTCCTCCGGTCGACGATGAAATTGTTCTGTCAGCATAGCCTAAGCTTTAAAACTTTAGCTCTCTTAACTGCCTTTCTCACTTCTCCTCGCTCAATTTATTAAGCCTCCCGCAGACAAACTCACGATGGGGATTAATTGTCGTTGACATTTCAAAATAAATGGCCAAATTTTAATTGTTTCTCGTCTTTATGACTCAACCGCCGATGTCATTTTGAAAGAATAATATAAATCATAAAAAGTAAAAAGACCATTATGCTAATTTTTTATTAATATCAATAAGTGAAAGATATATATATCTACTCACCTTTCTTTTTTTGTAAATATTTTTTATGCTAAATATCATAAAACATAAAATTGTTCATCCTAAAAGAGAAATTAAATTCTTAATAATTTATATAACATAATAAAATATAAAATAATTTTATAAAAAATGGCAATGGTCAAGTCAGTAGTTGCGGAACGTTTCGCATATTCACATCAGATACATGATTTATAATGCCAATTTTCGGCAATATTTTCCGACGTGTACAAAGTTAGCCAAACAAAGATTTACTCTTACCGAATATTGAGCACGAATACCTCTCACCATGTTTCTCTATTATCGGGTAGTCTTCTATCGGCCCTTGTTTCCGCTCGACGCGTATTTTATACTGCGTCAGATTTATGGCAGCGCACATAATAGAAACGTATTTCGTATTTCGAGATAAGCTTGGAATTCGACGGTGCGCGGTGTCAGGTAACGGAGAGTAGAGGGATCAATGTCCCCTATATAACTTCTTTAAACCGATTCCCGTTCTTCAAAGAAGAAATACTCGACAAAGTCGTGCATTGCCCGGGGATATACATATGTATACGGTTACTTACCGTACAAAGTATCGACGGGGCGGAGAGGTGCAAAAAGAAAGAGAACGTTATCCACGATTTTTCCACAAAGTACATACGTCTTTAAACTTGCACAGTTATTACAAAATAAATACGTGATATACTTAAAAAAAAACACACAAGCTCTTACAACGTTTATTCGTTATTGCGTGCAATAATAATGACGCTGTTATTCTATACCTCGTGAGAAATTTGGACTCGATCGCTTCTCGAATAATTCGATTTTCCGAGCTCGTGTTCTCTGCCCGATTGAATTATTCTCAATTCCGTCGATTCTCCAATTCGCGATTTACTGTATCTCGAAATCGTCATTCGCCTCGATAATTCGTGCCAGCGACCGGATCTTCTTGTCAGGCACCATTGTTCGTGGAAGCTATTAAATTGAGCAGAGCTCCTTGTCAGTGCGATGCGTACCTACATGCCTGGCGCCCGACGAGGCCTCGCGCTGAGGACTTCCGATGACGTCTAAACGTCTGCACCACTCTCGAATCGGGGATGGTTCACGAAATGCGTGGCGAGGAATTAATTCAGTTTTGCGGTCGGATCGAACGTCGAGCGATTTCGTCGTCGTAAGCGCCCGGAGTTTGCGGTTCGTCAAAGATGACGGCGACGAGCTTAACGTATGACAATCTGATTTGGGAAACGTTCCTCTGGGAACTGTGCCAGAAAGACGACGACGTCGCCGAATTAATTGCAGGGTGCAGCCCGGTAAGAGAGAGAGAAACGACGATTTGTCAGCTCGGTTTTCGAGTGAGAACATGAAACTGATAGACGTATGTATCGACTGTGCCATCTGAACGTCGTGGATGTAGACCAGACCTCGCACCGTAGCCAGATCGATAGCTGGATAAGGATTCGTTCGATTTTTTTCTCCTCCCTCTCTGTGTTTCTTGAAAACCCAAATACTGGTCTTAACGAGCAATTAGTTTAATTGACATTTTATTAATTGGGGTAACATAGACCGGTATTAATGTCGGTTTAGCCGTTGACTTAATTATGACTCGTTGAAAATTAGAACGTAATAGTTAATTCCGGGCAGCTGCAACGAATGTGGCAGTTTCAATGTGCGTTTCGCACCTCATTCGCCGAACATAATTAAATATAATATTTAGAGTGACCGTGTTTAATTTAACAGAGGAAATATCAACGCGCGCGAGCAGTATACTTAATGAACGTCCGCTCCAACCTGTGGGCTTAATTAACTTGGCGCAGATACAGCAAATCGTTTTCTCTGGTCTCTCTCTCTCTCTTTCTCTCTCCCTTTCTCTCTCTGTTACAGGCGGGAAAATATCTCAATTTGCAGTGCCGAGGAACGATTACGTAGGGCGATTGAGCCATCTACGATCTGAGAAAAGTATCGGGAAAGCGGGATCTATGATAGATGGATTCTATAATGAAGGCTAATGGAACCGCGTGTCATGTGCCGCGACGATCGGAAAATTAATTCTACTTCGCTTCGAAGGGACACGCTGCGTCACTTCGTTAAATAATCAACGAAGCTTTAATGCAAAAGTCTACGTACGTATGTGCCAATAATGAAGGCTGCGCGCGCGCGGTCTCCGATCTCCTTCTCCAACACGTCAGAAGTAAATCAATTACTTATATTAGCAATTAAATCCGAGCTCAATTTAACTGAAATAACGTAGGCGTATTAGTCCGCGAATTTAATTAACGGCTGCTTTTATATGGCGCTATATCCATATTAGTTTCAGCTTTGACGTACATACGAAATACGTATACGTGTTCGTGGAAGGCCGAAAATTAATTTGATCTGTGATAAGGCAGCGCGTGTGCTGTAATTTTAGAACGGTGAATACCCCTACCGATTTTCGACGGATCAAAGCCAACAAACCGTTTCACAACGGATTGATCATGTAGTTTGCGTAATCATGTATAGCGAAACCTGCAGGAAATTAATTCTGCTCTGCATCGATCGCGCCGTCGTGCCTGTCAGTATTTTGAAGTAATTGTTTCGCTAAAATGTTTTCCCTGTAAATTAGAACCGCGTGGAAATCTTCGGATTCTTACGCTACTCTATCTTGCAACGAGCACTAATGATATGTGAAAATAATTCTTTTTTAATTAAACAAATTATTATTTTCAAAATAATATTTGTACAAGTACGTAGTTTAATTAAAATTGAAGAATTTTCATTTTTAGAATTCTTTATCCATTATAAAATATTTTGTTCTATATAAAGATCGTATACATAATTATGTAATTGTACCTTGTGTTACCTTATGTTTGTAAAAAATAAATATATCTTCTTTCCAGATATATCCATATATCTTCTTTGCAGCTACTGATCTGTTTGTTTGCGCGTTTCGATCATAACATATTTTCTTTATACTCGCGCTGCATTTTTTTTATACGTACGCTGCATGGCATATGGTTTATGTTTTTATCGGGACAGTGGAAAACGAAATATAATTCTGATCGCACGTCGGGTGGTTTAATTCGGAATCGAAATTAACGTTCGTTTGAAATGGGACGCGGCGTAACCATCGCGCGCGCAAATCGTCTTCTCATGCTTTTGTATCGTGATCACGCGAAGTGCGCGCAACATGACGGATCAGCGGCACGACAAAGGGTCAGTGATTTGAGAATTTTCATCACGAAACGAAACGCGCACAGGAAATATCTCAACGTTTTTGCTTTCTCGTGTAACGGTGCAATTTCCAATCGATTGCTTTTTTATTCACTCCTTTTTTTTCTCTTTTTCTCATTTTCCTCTTCTTTTTTTGAAAGAGACATGCCGAATGACAAGTCCACCAGTTACTGCAGTGCAATTTAATATCACGGATAATTTTCTCTTTACAATTAATTTTATTGATATTATTACGATTAATATCAATGTTTTATCGCTTATATTGAGACAGTTCTGCAAACTGTAGACTGTGTAGTGCGACTAGTGCGAGTAACATCGATTAAATAATACAACAGGGAATCACAATGCACGCGTCATACCTGCGCGTGGAAACATTATTGTTGCCCATTACTAAATAATCGCAACGCACCAGAGTCTTCACGAGGTTATGTGCTCCTATTCATGCCGGTGTTATAAGTCAACGTCTGACACTAACTGTATATAACATTGCTGCATTATCGGCTCGCGTTACTTATGATACGATGACAGAACACCTTATGGCGCTTGGCAGTCTAGGAACGACTGGAAGATAAACGGAATATTTCCAAGCAACCGCGCGTCGATAAAGAGCCACAAAAACAAATCCAACTTAAAGGATATACAACCTAATATTAAATAATATTATTTCTCATTTGAGTAAAAATTATTACTATTGTAAGTGTATACATATAACAGTCTTTAACATAGGTATGTATATTAGTATATAAGAGAAAGTATTCAATTTTGAACTCATGTAAAATCAATTCAGGAAATTAAATAATAATAGTAATTGATTTACAGATCTGTGAATTGAAAAAAATTTATCAATTTGTATAAATGAGACCTGATTAATGAACTTTTTTTTTGTCAACTGGAACATTTTTTAAACAATAATCCTACGGTTTGGAGTAAATAATTTAGCTAATATAAAGCAAATATATTACTTTGGTAATATAAAAAATATATAAATAAGTACCATGTTTATAGAAACTTTTAAAAAACTATTTAAAAAAAATAACATATTGGCACATCTTCCGTAGTATGTAAGGTACGTTTCTGCAACTAAATTTGTTTAAGTGAATATCATTAAACAACAATGTTGTTATTAAAACCGACGTCCTAATAAATTGTCTTAATAATAATTGTGTTACGATCTCACTTAAAACTATTATTAATATTTTAATTGTCGCTTTGACATCAATTTGATGAGTCATTTCTCGATAGGTAGCGCTACATCATATTATCGTATGTACGTGTGCAGTATTTTATTAGCTAATTATTATTAATTCATTATTTAATCGTTTAAGCAAATCAAAAGAAAACTCTTTTTCATCATTTGCATTTAAATCCGTTAAAGATTTTAAATAAATATTGTCATATACGATCAATATCAAATAGAAAATAATCATTTAATGGATGCAATGTCCATAAAATTACTAGTAAAAATGTAAAAACTAGTAAAACTAGTAAAAAAACAAAATTTTGAAAAGTATTCTGATATGCTATATTGGATCTTTATTTTTTAAAGCAATAAACTCGATCTCGCTAACAAACTTCTTATTCATCAAATAATGATTGTAAAACAAAAATGCAATCAATTTTTTGTTGATGAATACCATGGAATTAAGAAATTGTGCAATTTTTGAGACAGATAAACTTGGTTTCGCTGACAAACTCTTTAACCATTAGATAATGATGGCAAAATAAAAATGCTTATCAATTTTTTATTTGTCAATACCAGGAGACTAAGAAATTGCAAAGTATTAAATAAAATAATGCAGATACACGCGTGCAATTGCATGCGACCGTAATTTTATTTTACTCACTACGCTTGGACACACCGTTCTCTAAAAGTGAATCAGTGGAATCACCACTGATTTTCAGTATACTTATAACTGTGATAAACAGTGAAGTTTACTGTCTTTTAGTGATATTCACTGTTTGAATCAGTGTAGTATATCAATGCAACAACATTGAAATACTTCACTGTTTATCGCAGTTAAGTACACTAAGAATCAGTGATGATTCACTTTTAAAAAGAGTGTAGCGTGAAATAAAGAAAATGTCCAATGCTCAAGGCGTACATTCTTCCGAAATTTCTATCCCGGCTGTTAAATGAGGCCTCTGCCGCGAGATAAGGTGACTCCAAGTAGAGCGTTTCTAAATGTAGATGTCGATTATGGCAGATCGTTTAACATTAAAATTTCGCGAATAAAGGTCGCCAAGGCGTGTTTATATTTATTTGTATGTTTTGCGACGTGCGCTATTTATTTGGAATTAATTAGCAACCTAAGTACAACAGCGCACTTGAATTCGCTGCAAAGTTTATTGCAAGTATATATAATATTTTTTAAGATTAGGATAGCATTATAAGATACGATAGAAGATCGTGGCGCAAAGTTGTGCGTATGCTTTATGTGCCGAAGACCCGAATTTAAATCTAACCAGAAACATTAAATTTTGATTCAATCGGCACCGCCATGGTAAACCACCGAGAGTATGTCTTACCATGAAAACTCTTCTAATTATTAAGGCCGTTAGGAACTGACGTTAAACTATAAGTCCTGTATATCTGCGTAAATTCTAAATATCGCACACCGCAGGGACAAGAGTAGAAGAATTTAGAAGAGAGATAAGATACAAAAATCATTAAGTCCATATAGCAACTAAGTATTTTCCATTAACTCATTAGGCTCAAAAGAGTTTTTTCTAAGAATTTTACATTTTTTTTAAGCGATTATAAATTTCAAGTGTTTTTCAATGACTTATTAGCCCTAAAATTTTTTCCTCTATTTTTAAGTATAAATAGAGACTCTCTGACTGCAGTGGCAGTTTGTCGAGTCCCTTACAAGTAAGTACTAGCATATAAGTCATGTACGCGAGTAAGTTGTAAATAGAATCATTCTATAAGATTGTCGAATAAAGTTATTTCTATGTACGATATTAATTCTCGCGAGTTTTACAAGATGTCACTTTTCATTAATAACTTTTCGCTCTCGCATCGTTGACTTAAGAAATCTCGATCATCGTGAAGCAGAGAGTATCCTAGATAGTATAATATTTAACCAATTTTTAATTAAGTGTATGTAATATCAAACTGTCTAATAAAGAACTGAGTGCATATACGTGTTTGATGCTGGTAACGATCGTGTTCAGGTGTGAAGCATACATGATACACAGTATACTATATGTGGAAAATAAAAATAAAATGCTGCTTTTTTTCTTTTAATAACCGTAATTATTTATAAATTGACATCTAATTTTAATTCTATATTATAATACGTTAATTTAAAGTTGATCTAAAATTAGTTTTTATGATTTTTTTTTTTTATTTCAAGTATATAATATTAGTATTTATTATTTGTTATATTGCAACTACAATTTTAGCAATAATCCATTAAAATTAATTTCTGCTGTTGTAATATGTTTTAAGAAAATTTAAGACAAAATTTTTGAAGAATTACGATCGGTACACAGAAAAGAAATTTTTTTAGAACTTATACTAAAAATAATAATCTTCATAAAAAAACATATTTCAGAGATTTTTGTAATTTATTGATATCTGTCACAATAAAATGTAAAATATCCTTTGATTAAAAATTTTACTGAAATACACAATAAAATTTCAACATAATTTTAAAATGTGCTAAGCAATTTATGATTGTTTATTATTTTAAGTAATAATACTAAATAAATGCTGTTTATTGTTTTAAGTAATAATACCAAAGTAATGATAAACATTAATCTGACTAACAATTAGTTGCTTAAGATAATTTTATCATGTAATCGACTGGTTATGTCCGATTTTCTGATACTTTTAAATATTTTGCTTTAAAACAATTGACAATCTACTGAATAACTTTTATTATATAGTTTTTTAAAAATATCTGTTGTATATTTCAAAAATTTCTTTCGTTATTAACAATATTCCAAAAATTGCCAAATTTCATGTATATTATGCTTATCACCAAACGTGATAAAATTTCTATTTTGCAGTAAAATATAATAAAAAGTTCTCTCTACTGATATTTACAAATTAAACATTAACGACAGTTGCACATTAAAATTCCATTTGAACAACGTTGGAGCATTACGAAAATTATACAAATAACATTTAGAATACAAATAACCGATCAAAGGTGAGCAATATTAATAATATTTGAATTTGTAAGTCAATATAATAAGAAAATTAATCATTTTTAAATTAGAATAATTGTCAAAGACTTTAATAGTTCGTTAATTATCATTATTGTACTAATATCGATGTAACTACATAGATAAAAAATTGGCAGGAAAAGTGCGCAGAACAATCATGGATCTGAAAAGTGTGATAATATTTCTGATCAGTTTAACTATATACGTTAAAAGTCAAACCATTAAAACTAAATTCCCTGCATTCAGAATTCGTCTATTTGAAAGTGGCATAAACGATACTGATTATTCGAATATCTCGAAATGTAACGGGACTACTTATGGTGAGTAAAAAGAAATAAAACTCATACGTATATTTCAAAAAGTTTTGCTTAATTTTAATCAATATGTACGATTTTATGAATATTTGCTGCAAGATATATTATTTTTGCTTACGTCAAATTGAGATTTTTACTTTACTTTACTTTTACTTTACTTTTTTCTTTAATAAAATTCAAATATAAGTATTGGGCTGAATTTCTCTTATTTTTTTATTTTTATATTAACGTTATCTCTTACAATTAGCAAAAAAACGGAATTAACTATTTATTCAACCCAATAACAGCATCGTTAATTTGCACAATTTATTGATTATAATAAAATACTTAATAATTCATATTTAAAAGATATATAATTTTATGTATAAGTTTGCATACAATTCACAACACTTTTACCAAAGCTTTTATGCAGACTATAATTCTCTTGTTATTTTCGTTACATTTTTCCTAAACGACAGATAAACCAATGAATTCAACTGGAGGCGGAAATTACGCGAATATCGGTCAGTTTCCATTCATGGCAGTAGTAAATAATCTTGTGGGTAACATATTATTCAAGCAATGCAGTGGCACGATCATACATACAAAATGGGTTCTCACAGTCGCTCATTGCGTAGAAAATTATCCATTGTTTATTTACCACCAAATGTTTTCTGTGACGTTCGGCATCATCGACAAACCTGGTGTAAAATACGATTTCCAAGGTCCCAGTGTATCAATGATTGCAAACCGAGCCATTATACACCCGAATTACACAAATACACATTTCTACAACGATATTGCCCTACTGCTAATGCCGACTAATATTCCCTTTTTCAGTAAGTGTATATAAATTATTTCTTAATAAATATATCTTCTTTTCTTTCTTTTTTTGCATCTCGTTACACCTTAATATTATTTCATTATTTTATATGAAAATTAAATTGGAAGTAGTTTAAATGACACATGCAGAAGAACTCCGCGATAATCAAAAATCGTATAGCTCCTTTTGTAATCTTTAGTACATAAGGAAAATGCGACCGAATACTAAGATTTTCTTAAAATTGGAAGGAAACGGAAATAATAACAAACAAAGAGTTTTTTTTTGATTACATAGTTGTAATTTAAATGTCAAAATAAAAATAAAAGGCTGATGACGAGATTATCCTCAAATTTGGTACATTGAATCCGATTCGAAAATGTTATCAAAAGAAAGGTTTCATTAATCTGAAGTCAACAAAACAATATAGTTCGGAGCGACTCACTGTTTCAGAGGTAACAGCTCTTAAAAGTTTCAAATGATACTTTTTTTAAGGGACTTTTAGGATTTTGCTCATACTCTAACTTACTCCAAAAATTGATTTTAGTAAAATATGTTTAAATTTTTGCTCTAATGCAGGGTCTCTTGAGTGGTATGTATATACATATATGCCACTGTATATATGTGTTTCACTCGATATACCGTCACTTACTTACCATGCTGCAATATTGATTTTAAGAAATGACGAAAAGTAACATTTTTTTATTTCAGTGACTATTCAACCCATAAAACTTGTTAATACAGATGAAAATTTTGCTCTAAGGCAGGATCTCTTGAACAGTATGTATATACATGTATGCCGCTGTATATATGTGTCTCACTCAATATACCGTCACTTATTTACCATGCTGCTATATTGATTTTAAGAAATGACGAAAAGTAACATTTTTTCATTTTAGTGGCTTTTCAACCCATAAAACTTGCTAATAGAGATGAAAATTTTGCAAATAAAAATGCTTTTGTCTTGGGATGGGGAGGAGGATCGGAAAAGCTTAAATACGCTGAAGTATCGGTTATTCAAAATACTGAATGCAAACAAGCCGGACTCAATACGAGCGACGTCACTGATCAGCACGTGTGCACGGCCACAGGATTGGGAGAAGATACTTGCCACGTAAAATAATCACAAATAATAAAATTATGTTCTTATTCAGCAAGAAAATACCCACAGTTTGCACATAGCGGTGGCATAGTGAGACGAATAGAAAGAGAGAGAGCGTTGCATTAACCGTTGTTATTGACCAGTTGCACGAGCAGTGCAACGCTGTGGAGAGGAAGAGCTTTCTAAAGATTCTGTGAGAAAAAACCAGCATGAAACGGACAAGTTATCGTCTTATTTACTGGTATTCTCTTGCTGGACAGAATATAGTTTGTAATGCTATAAAATGAATCAAGTATGAGTGGAATACTCTGAAAGGCTTACAAATATGAATCAATTTAAATCATTTTAAATAGCTTAAGTAAATGAACTTTAATAGTATCTTTTCCTATTATTATTATTTGATTCTTTATTTTCAGAGCGGTGCCCCTCTCATCGTAGCACCGGAAAATAGCTCGTACCTTCAAATTGGTATTTTGGGTATGTCAACTTGCCGTAGCAATGTGCCTGAAACGTTTATTAGAATTTCTTCGTATATAAAATGGATTCGCGCAGTTATGTTGTTCGAAGAGTTGAAACAGTTATACATAAATAATAACTTAAATACAGTTATACATAAATAATAACTTAAATATTATATGTACAGTTTTAATTTAAAAAATGCTCTTGTAATAAGTTACTTCATTTTAATATCATTGAAAGTATTGTTATTTCAATAATATTAAGATATTAATATTGATAAATATTAATATGAAATTTAATCAAGACTATGAAATGACCAAACAAGGTAGTTATATCAAATGCGATCTAAAGCCAAACTTACTTTAGATCGCATTTGGTATTGGTGCTTTATTTCTTGTGAATCATACAATCTTTAGTTCAGGTAAACTGCGCGCCAAATATTTTGTCGATCTTGAAACACAGCTCCAAACTAAATCCGGACTACATAAATATTACAATTAAAATGGCAAGTAATTTGATAACGATTAATATCGTTCGGGAGTATAATATTAAGATATTAATATCGTGAGAAGCTTTGAAGACAATTATATTCTGTATTCATTTTATTGATTGTGTCAAATGCTACAGAAAATCTTTTTGTATATTTTACTGCGCAATGGCCGGAGATGTCTATGTTTTAGATATGATTATGCGCTGTAATCAATATTACGGCATAATTAAATCAAAGATTATGATATACGTTATATTAGTAACACTTTAACATTAAAATAAAGTAGCTCATTAAAGCATATTTTAATTTGAAAATTTACGTATATTAAACATACACTTTTACATCAAGTTTTAATATAAATACATGTTTAATTATTATCGATTTGTACAAGTTGGAAGGACCAACTCCTTCAGCTTCAGTTCAGTAATCCTTTAAATAAACATATATATTCAATAATAAATAGTGTTCATTTCTTATATCATTTTTTTAAATTACATACCCTCATATATAATATTAAAATTATTTAAAAAAATAATGGTATTAAACTTTTGCTGAATATATATGTATATATATGTATATATATATATATATATATATATATATATATATATAACATTCAAGCCAACGATAAAGCACATTTATTGTTAATGATGTGATCTACCTGACATGCTCGATCGCCAATTTTCGCTAATTCGCGCTCGCGCATGTCAGGAAGGCGCCTTCTAACGACTCTTTAGAGCCGCCAAATGCTTGGCACTCTGGGATTACTTCGAGAATTCTCAATTTATCAAATTTCTATTGGCGATTAGTTGAGAGAGGTCTTGTCTTGTCCTACAGAAAAAAGATGCTGACAATAGTCAACAACACTCGCTCTTTTAGTGAATCATCGCCGAAATATCTCGTCGCTGAGAATCGCCGTTTAAATTTATTCGTTGCGCTTACTTTTTCTTTGTGCTCGTTTTCAAAGCTCTTAATTTTTAAAAGAAATTTCTTTCTGTGATAAAAAAATAAATTTATTTTAATGCAAACGTAATGGAGTCTGATTAATAAATAAACAATGTGTTGATAAAACTTTAAAATTTTTTCTCACATCCAAACTTTATTTCTTTTTGTCGGTCAAACGCGCTTTCGAATATAATAAAAAAACCACATTTCTTGCGATATATACAAAATTGAGTAAGTCTTGAGATAAAATTTAGCACGAAATTTTTTTCATCTGGGTGGACATTTTGCCCCGTATGATAATCAATTACGCGGGGACCGAAATCTCTTCTTTAATTTGTTAGACTCTTTATGCAGATTGCATACGCTACGATTGCAGTGTAACTCTATTTCACCCATCACGTTTGGATACGCGTTGGCGCGCGGATACTCAAAACAATCGAAAAAACTTTGAATACTCGGGGCGCACGTTCTTCCGAAATTTCTGCTCCGGATGTTAAATATATTTCTAAATTAAGTCGCGGCAATTTGAATTAATTTAGATTTTAGAGCAATTAGAAGTAAACAGTTTTATAGCTCGCTTCCTTCTCCCTCTTACTTTGAAATATTGTAATCGTTGTTTATCTATTTTTAAGATAAATTTTTGAAGATTGGCAAATAAACGCGTATTCGTCCGGGCCACCGCTGAATACCAGCGGTGGGGCGGTCGTGCCAGTCGTATCTCGCCGAGCTGCTAGGCATGTGGGGATAGATCTCTATCCCCACACGCTTAGCAACGCGGCGAGATATGACCGTCCCACCGCTGGTATTCAGCGGTGGTCCAGACGGATACGCGTTTATTCGCCAATCTTCAAAAATTAATATCTCGTTAACGATTGCGAATTATTCTAACTATTAGAATATTGTGCACAAAATATTTTTCTCTTAATTTCAGAGGATTCCTCTTGAGGCCATATACAAGAATAAAATCCTCTAAGATTTAACGGATTCCACTAAAATTAAAATTATTTTTTTTTGGGTGTGTTTAGATTTAATGCGAAATAGGCCTAGTCAGGCTGAAAATAGTCGCTTAATGTATTGCTTAAATGCATATCTAAGTAGTTGAACATCCATTAATTTTTTGTTGCTCATCCTTGGCCCATTATTTATCGTGAATATATATGTTTTTTAAGCTTAGGATAGAATTAGATACGAAAACCATTAAGTCCATTGTCCATGTAGCAACTAAGTATCCAATAACTTATTAGTCCTAAAAGTGTTTTATCTACGGCTAAGAATTTTAAGTGTTTCCAATGACTCACTAGCTTTAAGAATTTTTGACATATCTCTGTTCGATATAAATAGAGGACCCTGCGACTGCAGCGACAGTTTGTCGAGGTCCTTACAAGTAAGTACGTACACGTAATTCATATAACAATACGCAAGTAAGTTATAAAAAAAACTATGCATAAAATTATCGAATAGTTATTTTTATACGATCATTCTCGCGAGTCTCACAAGACATTACCCAGTCACATTTTGTTAATGCCACTTCGCTGTCGCCTCACTGATTTAACAAGTCTCGATTATAACATGAAGCAGAGAATATAGTAGATCGTGTACTATTAAGAACAGATTTTTGAGTGTATACGTAACATTAGAATGTCATGAAGAATAGTGTGCACCATATACATGTATAACGCTGATAACGATCGTGTTCAGTGTACGTCAAACATACATAATGTAAAATGTACTGTACCGAAGATAAAAATAAAAGCTGCTTTTTCATCTACCGTAATTCATGAATTTAAAATATCTAATTTTAATTCTATAATAAAATACGTTTAAATCTATAATATAATATAAAATTGATCTAAAATTACTTTTCATGTCTAAAGTTTTTTCCTCTTATTTATTTTAAGTGTATGATATTAACATTTATTATTTGTTATATTGTTAGTACTACAACAATTTTAACAATAATTAATAAAAATTAATTTACGCGGATCCATTAAAATTAATTTGTGTCGTTATAATCTATTTAAAAAAAAATTATTTCAAGACAAACATTTTCAAAGAATTTACTACAGCAGTACATAGAGAGGAAATTTTTTTTTTAAACTTACTTTAGAAATCATAAAATTCATGAACATTCATATTTCAAAAAATTTTATGATTTATTAATATCTACGACAATAAAATATAAAACACATTTTGATAAAAATTTTATCAAAATGCTTGATAACATTTTAATATAATTTTAAAATATGTTAATCAATTTATGTTTGTTTATTATTTTAATTAAAAATACCAAAATACATGCTAAGTAGTGATCAACATATACAATATCTTATAAGTATAATTTTTACAATATTGCATGATATTTTTAATCTGACTTACAATTAGCTGCTCAAGATAATTTTACTATGCAACATGATTATATATTACAATGATTATATAAGACATTCGGTTACATTTAAATATTTTGTTTTAAGATAATTGACAATCTGCTGAATAATTTTTATTATGTGATTTATAAAACGTCTTTTGTATATTTCAAATATTTTTATTATTACCGATAATATTCGAGAGATTGCCACCAAATTATTTCATGCTTATCACAAAACGTTTGTATCAAATTTTCTAATAACAAAAAATTTTCTTTGCGTAAATTTTTAAACAATAAAAAAATACACCGCGTTTGCAAATTATCTAATTGGACAAAATTTAATTCTGTACTTACTAAACGGACTTTATTTTCGTACTTACAAAATGTGCTTCAATTAACGACAGTTGCGACATTCCTTGCGGATTAGAGTGAATATCATTTCATTATATTTTGATATCATTAACCTAATATAAACAAATTGGGCATTACAGACAGTCTCACATTAAAGTTTCGTTGAAGCGAAAATTATACAAAGTAACATCTGGAATACCAACAAGTAACAACCGACCAAAGGTGAGCAATAATGATAATTGAAAGTATTTGTAAGTTGATAATAATAAGAAGATTAATCATTTCTAAGTTACAAAAATGAATCATAATTTTTGTATGTTTTTTGTTCCAAATTTCAATATTTAAATAATTAAAAGTCCTAATTTTTTGCATTTTTGCTTGAACAATGATTAATACAAAATAAATATATATTTTTGTAAAAATATGTAAATAAATCTATCCCTTTAAAAATGTAAAAAAACTTAAAAACAATGTACGTATGCTGGTGTTCTTTATGACATATATACATTTATACAATATGTATTTGTATATATACAATATGTATTTGCAAACAGTATTTTACGAAATTTTTAAATCTATACATCTCTCAGAATAATTAAGCTAAAAGCTTTCATAATTTCATTAATTGTCATAATTGTTCAAATATCGACGCAATTACAGATAGGAAAGTATAAATATAAAATTTCCAGGGACAGCGCAGAACAATCATGGATCTAAAAAGTGCGATGGTATTTCTGATTAGTTTAACTGTATGTCAATATGTTCATAGTCAACCCCCTATCCCGTCCAGACGCACATCTGAAAAAATCGGGGAACTTGAAGACTATCCCGATTCGGACATCGATGATGATCAAATAAAAACAATAATCATACGTATGTATATTTTAAAAAGTTAGTTGATTTTATTAATGCGATTTTATGAATATTTGCTGCAAGTTTATATTATTTTTGCCTACATCAAATAAAGAATTTATCTTTTACAAAATCCAAATTAAGTATTAGGCTGAACAGTAAACTTCTTTTGTTTTAATAAATAAAATATGGGGTATGTGCCAGAGCTGGGTAATTTCAATATAAATTAAAATACAATAAATAATATGATCAATACAGACGTTACGACTCGCATCGGGTCATTCTCAATGCTAAGAACGATAAATTAAACATAAAAATTTAAACGGAAAACAATAATATAAAATCTGTACATTGTTAAAATTTTTGTTAGAGAAAAGTAAAATGTCGTAACAATGCCATCCAAAACCGAATATTCAAGCGCAAATCCTCGAATTAAATCTCGCGCCTAAATATTCGGTTTTTGATGGAATTGTTACGTTAATTTGTACAATTGAATGATAATAATAATAATATAATTTTGAAATAATTTGTATTAAAAATATATATATAATTTTACGTACGACTATCGCGCATAATTCACAACACTTTTATGAAGACGATAATATTGTCATTTTTGTTACATGCTTCCTACGACAGATAAACCAATGAACTCAACTAAAATAGCAAGCGAAAATTACGCAAAAATCGGACAGTTTCCATTCATGGCAG
>NW_012038911.1:4687-6326 GCF_000956235.1 Wasmannia auropunctata | reverse complement strand
TATTTACACGTCGATATTATTTAATTATTTTATATGGAAAATACGCTGGAAGTAAATAATAATTTAAATGACAAATGTAGAAAAAGAACTTAATAATAAAAAATCGTATAGCTCCTTTTATAATCTTTAGTACACAGGGAAAGTGCGCCTAGCACCGGACATCTAAGATTTTCTCAAAATTGAAAGGAATCGAAAATGGGAATCAATAATATATTACTTTCAGCATATAGTTAATAAAGTATAGAAACAATATTCGTATAAAAATACGTAAATAAATAAGCGTTTAAGTGTTAAAATAAAAATATAAGGGTGATACCGAGATTATCGTCAAAGGTACATCGAATCCGGTTCGAAAGTAATATCAAATGAAAAGTATCGTCTATCTGAAGTCAACAAAAAAATCTAGCTTGGAACGATTCAACGTTTTAGAGAAAACATCTCCTCAACGTCCCAAAAGTGATTCTACTTTTGTTTATATGACTTTTAGAACTTTAATCGTGTTCGAACATGCTCCAAAAATTGATTTTAGCAAAATATGTTTAAAAATGTTTAAATTAATCGCCAAAGTTTTCAGACTTAACTAAAACCGCTCAAGAGACCCGGCATTAGAACAAAAGTGAACAATTAATCGAATATATCGAATAATAAAATCGATATCCTTTTAATTTCCCGTGAGTGTTTTCTTATTATTTCTTGACTCGAGACTTTCGAGTGAATAATGTTCAGATGGTGAACTCATTGAACCAATTGATTGTTCACTTTTTGCTCTAATGCTGCCAATGCTGGGTCTTTTGAGCGGTATATACAGGATGTCCCGAAATTTGCAAATCAAACTATTATAGTAAGTCTTCAAAAAATTAAGTAAAAAAGTTATTTATAAATTTTTATTTTAAGCAGTAGTTTTTGAGGTATAAGAGTATACCGCTGTATATATGTGTCTCACTCAATATACCGTCACTCATAAATAGCTTTTAATTGGCTGAAAGAAGTCGGAAAACTTACGTTTCACACAAAGACAAACACTTGCTTTTAAATGGGCACCGTAAGCAATTATTATATCATCTATTATCAGTTCGGGGATTAACAATGCCTAGTACAAGGCAGTATTCGGTACTTCCCCTACTAAAAAATACTATATAATTTATTAATATAAGTTATACTAAAGCAATATTACGAACGTATACTGCAATACTAATTTTAAGAAATGACCAATGTAATATTTTTTTCCATTTTAGACACTATTCAATCCATAAAACTTGCTCATACAAATGATAATTTTGTAAATGCAAATGCTCTTGTCATGGGGTGGGGAAGATCGCAAAAGCTTAAATACGATGAAGCATCGGTTATTGAAAATACTGAATGCAAACTATTCGGATTCCTCTATAACATAAATAATATCACTGAGAACCACATTTGCGCGGCCAAAAAATTGGGAGAAGATATTTGCCATGTAAAATAATCACAAATAATAAAATTATGTCCCTGTCTAGCAAGAGAATATCTACGGTCCGCACATAGTAGGACAAATAGAGAGAGAGAGAGAGAGAGAGAGAGAGAGAGAGAGAGAGAGAGATAGTTTCACAATACGCTGTCATTGACAAGTAACACAAGGAATACAATGTTGTAAAGAAGGGAG
>NW_012038911.1:0-4308 GCF_000956235.1 Wasmannia auropunctata | reverse complement strand
GACGTGTGCTCTTCCGATCTGATTTGTAAGAATTCTGTGAGGAGAGACTTGCGCGAAACGGATAAGTTTTTGTTTTATCCGTGGTTTATTGTCTTGCTGGATAAGTATAGTTTGTAAAGCTATGAAATGAATCAAGTATGAGTAATACACATTGAAAAGAATATATATATAAATCAACTTAAATCATTTCAAACAGCTTTAGTAAATAAATTTTTAAGGTATCTTTTCATAAATTTCTTATTTGATATTTTATTTTCAGAGTGCCCCTCTCATCGTAAAATTGGAAAATGGCGAGTATCTTCAAATTGGTATTTTGGGTATGGCAACTTGCTCTGAAAATTATATGTACGTACCAACCCGAAATATACCCGAAATGTTTACTAGAGTTTCTTCGTATTCAAACTGGATTAGTCACATGACATCGACAAATTAGAAGAGTTCTAACTTAAATATGTACATTTTTTAATTAAATATGCTCTTGTAATAAGTTACTTTATTTTAAAATCAGTGAAAAGTATTTTTATATATTTTAATAACATTAAGATATTAATTTCAAACATTAATATGAAACCTAATCAATTCCATGAAAAGTTCAAACAAAGTTATAAACGCCAAATGCAGTTTAAAGCCAATCTTGGTGCTTAATAATATTTTTTGTGTGAATCTTACAATCTTTAGTTCAGGTAAACTGCGCACCAAATATTTTGTCGATCTTAAAATACAGCTTCAAAATAAATCCAGACTACGTAATATTACAATTAAATTGACAAGTAATTTGATAATGACGCTAATATTAATATCTTATTTTTAGAAGTATAATATTAATATATTAATATCGTAGAAGCCTTGAAGAAAATTGTTTTTTATATTATTTTTCTTGATTATGCCGAATGCTACAAAAAATCTTTTTGCATATTTTACTGCAATGCTATCTTTTACATGTGATTATACACATTAATCAATATTACGGCATGATTAAGTCAAAGATTATGATATACTTTATATTTTTTTAGTATTATTTTCACATTAAAATAAAGTAACCAATTAGAGCATGTTTTAATTTAAAAATTTACGTATATTGAACATACACTTCAATATTAAGATTTAGTATAAATATATGTATAATTATCATCGATTTGTACAAGTGGACCAACCTTCAGTTCAGTAATCCTTCAAATAAACGTTTATATCCAATAATAAGTGGTACCCATTTCTTATATTGTTTTTTTTAATGACATATCCTTATTACAATGCTAATCAAAATTCTTTTGATCTTTGCTTTTGTAAGAAAACGTGAAAAATCTGGCCGAAGACTTTTGTCACTGTGTGTGTGCATTGATGTGATTTGGCCATATTCAAAGTGAACGTGCCGAAAATATTCTGACTAATATTGTGATTATATAAATCCGTGAACAAAACCTTAAAAAAAAAAGTATGCTAAGTATGTAAAAAAGAATCGTATGTTATATTTCTTCCTAAACCAAATTTTTTATTAATTAAATAACTAAAGCAAAAATATTTTTTAAATAAATAATTTAGATATATCGTTAACTTTAAAAATCTTTTTAAAAAATGTTTATTAAATTTCAAAACAAATATTAGATGATATAATTAGCCAAGTATTTAGTTAAGTATAGAAGACAAAAATAATTTACACAACACATGTTTTTTCACACTTACGTACATAAAATTGTGATAAAACTAAAAATTATTTGGAAAGGCAATGGTATTAAACTTTTACTGTACATACACTTTTGAACATTATGTTTGTTTAAATTATTACTGCATATACTTTGAACGCATTTATTAAGCGTTTATTTGCATACACTTTACAATTTTATGTATGTAAGTTGTGAGTAAAATATTTATGTGTCTTTTATATTTAACTAAATTCTTGGTTAATTATAATTATAATTTTTATTATTATAATTCTTGGCTGATCTAATATTTGTTTTTGGAAATTAATAAACATTTTCTAAAAAGATTTTTAAATCATTTATTTAAAAAATATTTTGATTTAGTTTTTTTAATTAAAAATTTTTGACTCATCATATTCTCAAAAATTTTCTGTTATTCTTGAAGATCAGTTGACGGAATCAATAATTAGAGAACACATATTTGAAGAGTCCGCGGATTCCGAAACACTTTTAAATGTGATTAGAGAAAGAATCGTTTCAGACAGGCGATTCGAAAGGACGTAAATGCTTAGTTTTATAGATTCAATTGTAAAAGTCTGCAAGAAGTAATAAAAAATGCCGCGAGATAAAGTAACTCCAAGTCAAAAATATTCCTAAACGTAGATTATGGCAAACCGTTTAACCAAGAAAGTCTGCAGGATTTTTTCTAGAGAAAGGTATGATCCAAATTTTTAGTACGAACTACCGCGAGGAGCAAATATCCAAATGTTGTGTACGTGTGATGTATTTTAGCTCTCTCATATTTGACAAATATATTTATTATTTGTATAAATGAGAGAGCAAATTCTGAATTTTCTTACACTTGTCTAATTTCAGAGGGGGAGCAAAACTTCTTTTGCTCCCCCCCCCTTGCGGACGCCCATGCATTTAACATTAGGATTTCGCGAAATAATTAAGGCGTGTTTATGTTTATTTGTATTTTTTGCGACGTGCGCCATTCATTTGGAATTAATAAGTGACTTAAGGTGATTGACACACATTCAATGCGCAGAATTTGATCAGTAACCTCCCCGTAATGCACATTAGGTAATGCTTATTGTATAAATGCTGGCGGTAATTAAACAAGAATTACTTTGATGCAATGATAACTTGATATGTTGCAATTTTGCAAAAAAAATCGTACAAAATTTTCTTTATTTTAAAATTCTTTTTAAATGAAAAAGTTCAAATTTTATGATGATTATGACATTTGCGAAAAAAAACATTCCACCCCGCAGAGTGCGTCAATTATGCAATTTTTTAAAGACATAACATGTCTTTACTTTTAAAAAGTCGGTGGAAGAAAGATAAATTCGAAATCTATTAAGCTTCTTTAAATACAAACTTTATCCTCGAGAATAAAAAACTTTTTCATACGACCATTTTTCGCGAAGTTATTTAAAGTTTTATGAAATTTTGATATAAATTTAGCTATGCGATAATTTTGTTGATGAGTGTATAAACAATTTTTCCCGAGTACTCTGTAAATATAAATTTTTTTTTATTAATTTAGATTTAACAAAAAAATAAATATTAATGTTTGAAATCATTTATTCCAATTAGCCTCGCAAATAATCTTGTGTATCATGGGCTCTAGAAAATTTTAAAAAGCCGCAATACACGCATTAACGTTAATATTGCCTTGTTAAAGCTTTTATGGCAAAAACTCATGTTGTACTCAAACACGAATATTCAAGCCAACGATATGTAATGACAATTAAAGGTCGATGCGCACTATTGACGCAATCTGCCTGACATGCTCAATCGCCAATCGTCTTCGCCAATTTGCACTCGCGCATGCCAAGAGCGCATCTTATAACGAAAAAATCCCGGAGCCCCCAATTATGCTCGGCACCCTGGGGTCACCTCGAGAATTTTCAATTTGTTAAATTTCTACTGGCAATTAGCTGAGAGAAACTTTTTTTTGCACAGATCAAAAATGCTAACAACACCCGACTTCCTCTTTTTCACCGCTGAAATATTTCGTCAAAATTGCCGCTGAGAATAGCCACTTAAATTTATTCTTCGCGCTTACTTACTTTTTCTTTGTATACGTTTTCAAAGTTTTTAATTTTCATAAGAAATCTTTTTCTGCGTTAAGAAAATCAATTTATCTTAGTGCAAACGTAATAGTGTCTGATTAATAAATAAAATATGTGAATTTTTTTTCTTTCCGTCCAAACTTTATTCCTTTTTACTCGGTCAAATGCGCTCTCGAACGTAATGAAAAAAATCACATTTCTTGCGACATCTCGAAATTCAGTGAGTTTTTTTGAGATAAAATTTAACATAAAATTCTCTTTTATCTGGATGGACATTTTGTCCTGTATGACAATGGATTATGCGCGGGGATCGAAATCTTCTTAGCTCGCTAAACCCTTTATGCAGATTGCACACGAGCGCGACTCTATTTTACTCACCTTGGACACACCGCGCAGCTAAAAACAATCGAAAAAACGTCGAATGCTCGGGGCGCACGTTCTTCCGAAATTTGTACTCCGGCTGTTAAATATATCTATAAATTAAGCCGCGGTAATTTGGTCTAATTTAGAGCAATTAGAAGCAAAGAGTTTTATAGCTCGCTTCCCCGCTCCCCGCCTCCCTCTTAATTTAAAGTACTGTAATTGTCGTT
>NW_012038910.1:0-1058 GCF_000956235.1 Wasmannia auropunctata | reverse complement strand
CCGTATGTTGTTCAGGGTAGATTGCAAAGAATCGATCGCCTTGCGCGCCTCTTTGTCCGTAGCAAAAATGACAATGTCATCCGCGTATTGTAAGATCTGCACCCCGCTGCCCACATGGGCCGCTATCAGTCTTAGATATAGATTAAAGAGGGGGGGGACTAAGAGAAGAGCCCTGGGGAGTGCCCTTGTGCACGATGAAGGGGCCCCGTAGAGATCCGTTATCAACGACGTAGATTTTCCTTTCCGTTATAAAGTTCTTGACAAACATTCGTATATTAGAAGGGATCCCGATGTCTAAAAGATCTTGTAGAAGAATAGACGGAATGACGTTATCAAATGCCCCTTTTATATCCAAAAAGACCGCGACTGTTACCTCGGATTCCATAAAGCCAGCATAAATGAGATTAGTGAGAGTGCTTAAATTGTCCGCACACGATTTAGAAGGCCTAAAGCCAAATTGAAAGTCCGGCAAGATGGGTCTGGACTCAATCGCCCATCGCAAGCGAAAATAAATGATCTTCTCCATTAGCTTGAAGACGCAGGAGAGTAGTGAAATGGGTCTAAGACCCTTGCCGCCGCTCTTGGGAATAAAAGTGACCAAGGACGTCTTCCAATCTTCCGGGAAGGAGCCCGACCTAAAAATGTCATTAAAAATATCAAGTAGTTTGTCACGATACTTTTCCGTGAGTAAATTGAGCAATTCGTAGTCGATCTGATCTAGCCCCGGAGCAGATCCGATGTTGGAAGAGCCCAAGGCCAGATCCAGTTCCCTCCTTGAAAGATCTTCGTTAAGAGAGGAGATTACTATTGGTGAATTCGCGTCTTGCCCCCTCATTTGCGAGAAAGATGGTAAGTTCCCGTCTAGACAAGAGTCAGGGCATAAGTTGAAAATAGCCTGATCGATGACTTGTGCCGAACATGGAGATACATTATTAAGAGTAAGATTCCTATTTCTGAATGATTTAATGAGATTCCAGAGTTTGGAGGTGGGAGTTTTGCCGTCGAAGGAGTTGCAAAGAGCTTTTCATTTGTCCCTCTTACGCTTGTTAAGCACCTTG
>NW_012038909.1:0-330 GCF_000956235.1 Wasmannia auropunctata | reverse complement strand
CAGGGAAGGATCCAAGATTATGCCCAGGAAACGAAAGGAAAGAACCCTGGGGATCGGTTGTCCATTAACTGAGAGTATCATAGATTGGGAAGAAGAGTCGGTACCTGATTTGGAGAAAAGCATCCAAGCAGATTTGCTGGGTGAGAGTTCCAGTCCCCTGTTCCAGAGGAATTCCCGTATGTTGTTCAGGGTAGATTGCAAAGAATCGATCGCCTTGCGCGCCTCTTTGTCCGTAGCAAAAATGACAATGTCATCCGCGTATTGTAAGATCTGCACCCCGCTGCCCACATGGGCCGCTATCAGTCTTAGATATAGATTAAAGAGGGGGGG
>NW_012038908.1:0-300 GCF_000956235.1 Wasmannia auropunctata | reverse complement strand
ATCCATTTGCGGACTACCTCCATCGCCCGCTCCGCCACTGACGACGAAATTTGACGGCGGCTGCCGACATCAGCCGAAACCGGCTCGGACTCTGATGTCGGTTTCATCCTCCTCGCCCTCGCTTGCCCCGAAAGGGGTGAGTCGAGCATCACGCTGATGTCGCGTATTGTCGGCCCTTTTGATGTATCCTTTTCTTTCTTGTGTAATTCTCTTTTATATCTGGACTTATCTGGTGTCATCATATTGGCGTAATTCAGCAAATTTTCTTTGGATCTTTCGATATATAGTCCTTTTGAGTCT
>NW_012038907.1:0-781 GCF_000956235.1 Wasmannia auropunctata | reverse complement strand
TCTAATAAAAAATTTTCTATTGTCAAATTGGAGCATTTGATTTGAGGATATCAAGACCACAAAGCAATATACTTTAAAATTTGTAAAAAAATTGTTTTCTATCCTTAAAAACGTATTAATAATCTAGTTAAATAAAGGCCCTGTAAGAGATTCTGAAAAAATTCCGACTAAATCTTGTTCTGGGTGAACAGACCTACCATTTGAAAGGAGTAACCCCTTTGAACGCTTGGAACATTGCTAAAATCGACCTTGAACCCGAAATTTGATCTTTAATACATTAATCGGGCAGTATTTCTTAAAGCGTATATCGTAGAGCTATAAATGAATTATTGTGCATCGTGCGCGCATTCAGCGATCAAAATAACATACAGTACCATATTTAAAATTCGGATTAAGTCATTTTAGCACCAAATCAAACATGTATTAAGAAAAATCGAAACTTTGATTTAAAAATCGTTCACTAGCGATCTCTAAATCTTAATACTTTTTAATAAAAATTTGGTAGTTCTTTTGGCATTAAATGGAAGCTTTTGAACTTAAAGGCCGATTAAAATAATTTTTTTTTATTTGACAGTCTAATATGTATATATAATATCATATACTTTGTATAAACAGTCTAAAGTGCAAATACTTATATTTAATTCAAGAAACATTATATTAGAATAAAAAGCCTTTCTTTACTTTTGCTTCATCTGGACTGCATATTCCAATTACTAACTTGCTGCCTATCCAAAGTTGACAAAGGGATGGATAATCTTCCAAGAACTTTAATACAACATCA
>NW_012038906.1:0-342 GCF_000956235.1 Wasmannia auropunctata | reverse complement strand
AAAATGCAATAACAAGGCATAAGCACAGCATAAGGCGGTTAGACCAATGAGAATTTTTTATAAATCAGTATGGCAACTTTATGTTGGCCGCTCATCGGTCCAGCGGTTTTATATTGCACTTTTATTGTGCTCTTGGAGCACATGAAATGCATAACGAAGTATAAACATAGCATAAGGCGGCTAGACCAATAAGCAGCCAGCATAAAATTACCATATTGATTTACATAAGATTTTTATTGGTCTAGCCGCCTTATGCTATGCTTATACCTCATTATACATCTCATGTGCTCCCGGCTTAGGCCTATGAAATACATAACAAAGCATAAGCACAGCATAAGGCGA
>NW_012038905.1:0-650 GCF_000956235.1 Wasmannia auropunctata | reverse complement strand
TAAGTATAGAAGCCTAAATAAAGATATATTGGTAACCGACAAATTTGTGTATATGTATGCGTGAGATATATTGATGTGGTAATAAACATGACACATCACTACACACTATTACATCAATATCGCACGCATACATACTCACAAATTGTCGGTAAAACAGCGGATTTTTAGAGTTTGATCTAGGGTTTAGCATCCTCTTAAGAGCATGCTATAGTTGTCTGTTTTATCGACAAAAATACCATTTTTGTTGGTTACTAATTACTTTGTATTAATTGCATAGAATAAAATTTCCTGTTCCACGATTAAAACACACATGCTAATGTATCTGGCTCTGGTGCATTTTGTACCAAAAACGAGAAAAAATGAAATAATTACAAATTTTGTTATCCACCCTGCTAAAAATGTTCGATTAAAACCGGTTAAAACGTAATGCGTTTTAATCGATTTTAATCGGTTTTAATCGGTTCAATCCGCGCCCGGATTAAAAAGTAATCGGTTTTAATTCCGAACGAATTATAATTGGTTTTAATATTACTTTTTGCGGATTATTTCCAATCTGAAATCATTATATTCTAATCCATATTATTGTCAATTCAAATAAATCCGAATAACCGTATGGATATATAATATCCAAAATAATCCGCCTAAACCGA
>NW_012038904.1:0-1486 GCF_000956235.1 Wasmannia auropunctata | reverse complement strand
TATATGACATTATAAATGTGACATTTAAGTGTATGTATGTATGATCTTTTTATCTTCTTATGTGGAGCATAATCTACAAGCCTCTTCCATTTTATTCTATTAGGGGCAATCGCTTTTTATTTCTGCCCAGCTCTTTCCTATTGTTTCTACTTCTTTGTTGACCGTTCTTCTCTATTAAAATCGAAGCATATGTGGGGTGAAGGATCGAACTCGAGACCGCCGATTATGTATCAACATGCTCGCACATTCGTTATCCCGCGGCCTGTATTCGTTTCTCGAATCAATTGCTTTTCGGACTTGCGTGTGATTGGCCCATAGAATCTTATCCAGCTATTAGAGTTGTGCTGACTGTCGGTTGGCCGGAAGAACCGATGGGGGCCAATTTTTATTTTATTTATTTTTATTTATGTATTTATTTGAGTTCTAGATGGTTTTGAACTCGGGTCTCCTACACGAAGAGCAGGCACACCACCACGGTCACCACCAATAAAAAACATGATATGATTAAATTAATTGCATCACAAATACAAAACCAAATTTTGCATTATTAATAAAGTGAGTTGTTAATAATTTAAACTGACAATAATTTGCTTTTCCTATGATTAAGAAATAAGTTTGATTATTACACACATATTTTTATGTTTGTATTAGGTTATGTGTTTCTATTTAATTTAGAAATAATAAAAATTGTTAGACGTTAAAAAAAGAAAAAAGAAAATTATTTACTCTTTGTTTATACATGTAGAAATGTGAAATCAATAAGTTATCATGTTAAGAAAATTTACGTTTACTACATATCCTTAAAGATGGAAATTGTGTAAAAATGTGTTTGTTATGTTGAATAATCTTTTGATGCTTCTCCTTGTTCACTATATACCTATAACAATAGCCGATAATGCAATATATGTTTCATTGTATTAGCAAACGAAAATGAATTGAAATGGGTAGAAATGAATTTATTTCGACATTTCCGAATTGGCCCTTACGGAAATGAACTATTAAGTGAATTATTAATGGAACTATTAGTGGAACTATTTGATTATTCAGTCGTAGTTTTTTTTGCGAATTATTGGGAAAAGTTATTAGATTATTGGGAGAACTATTTATCAGGTAACTATTGGATGGACTATTAATATGACATAAGTCCCAGTAAACAATTTGGTAACAAATTATCGCCGAATTGTTAAAGTCATTAAATTCACGTCAAAATTTGTCGACAAATTCCATGATATCTGTGTCCGCAATAAGCTCGTGATTTGTCAGCAAACCTTGGCGACAAAATTTGACGCCAAATATCCACATGGACACACTGAGAAAAAAGATTTTAACAAAAAAAAAGAAATTTTTTTTTATTTCATAATTATGTATTATTTTTAGAGCTTAATTTGTATTTAACTATTCCTAACTATTCCGCATATTTTCTGTTTTATTAATTACAATTTATACGCAGGTTTACAATTTTTGAAAACACATCGAGATTCGAACT
>NW_012038903.1:0-2007 GCF_000956235.1 Wasmannia auropunctata | reverse complement strand
GTAAGAAAATCGATCAATCCCAATTGAGTATTAGGTTGTCCGTAATCCCTCCACTCAATTGGGATTGGTCGATTTTCTTATGCTTACGTCTTACGGCTTTACGGGATTTTATGTGTGAAGGCCTTTACCCCATGTGCTCTAAAACTTTCTACTTGACTGTACGACAAAGAGAGGTAGCCCTCTGGATTTGCCCTCTCTCTTCAAACGCATTCTGAATGCCAGTGCACGTTCCAGTATTATTAGAATTCAGTGATGCATCACATAAAAGTATCGCACACATTATAATCGTATTACATATATGATTATAATTATACTTACTATGTAGTTTGCAATATGTATGAAAATTTCAATTTTTTGTAAAGTTTTAATAATCTAAAAAATATGAAGTTTCCTTACTTTTCGAAATTTTTATAATTTCTAAATATTTCAGTTTTCCTAATTTTCGAAATATTGAAACAAATTTTCATATTTTTCAAAAATTTTTTATATGTACACACACGCATATACTATTTTCTCTTTTTCTTACACAACCAGCAACAAAACAAATAATTATTAATAGGTCCCATAAAAATCTCCGTTTATTTCATTCATAATAGACCTTAATTTCATTTGCATTTTTACTTATAAAAATATTATTATATCTTTAAGATTTAGTTTTTAATAAGCTCATACGTCGATCAAGACTAATCAAGACAACTACCAGCTTAACAAAAAGTAATACCGACAAGATTTCTACAAAATTCTGAACTAATACTGCAGAAACAATAATTACTTCCAAATTTCCCATTCAATAAACTTTTATAGCATTCTGACCGAGACACATGTGTAAAAGAAACTTTATTTATTAATATTGTGAATATCAATTGATTTTTTTTATTCTTTATATGTGTATGGGCTTTAATAAATTTTGACCCTTTGTATCTCTTAAACCAAAGGCTCAATTCTAGGCTAAATTTAAAAATTTTTTGTGACTGATTATGTCTCATAAGATACCATTTGACACTCAATTAATTAGTTCAAAAATCGCGCGACTACTTTTGCGGACACATTTTCACATAATTTTATCGTTCAGTTTTAAACATTTCTTATTTTAGAACATTTTGGTATTCTTTATCTCAAGAATATATTTTTAACGTGTGTCACAGTAAATCTGGAACACTAATATATTTTTTACAAAAAGCAATCCCTTTTTTTTATTTAATTTATTTAATATATAGGAACTTTAATTTAGTATTTTTTAAAATTATTTCTATTTATTCATATCTTAATAAAACGAGTTATTTTTAATGCTATTAAGATCTTATTGTCTAAACGTATTAAGTCAATAACAATATAATGATCTATTCAAAACTATTTTCACTTATTTTTTTCAGTAAAAACAAAAATACATCGAATTTATATTTTACTAATTTAAAAAATCATTATTAAGTATTGTTAAGTGCAGTCTTCTTTTCATACTTTGATCAAACTAGAAGCAATATTATTCCGTTAACAAATAGTGTTTTTATGTTATAGTCTAGGAAGCCAATATTGAATAAAATAAAGTTAAATTAAATGAATTTTACACAGTATAATTATTATAGTGTTGCGCAACACTTGCGCGCGAGTCAAAATCGGCACTCCTGGACGCGTGCGGGGAAAAATAAATATAACACACTCTTTAAAAAGGGAACGAAACGTTTATTGCTAATTAAATCGTCTTTAAATGTCACAAGCGGTATTTTATAACGTTCACGTCAAAAGCCGCGACGAAACACACAACGTTGCCCCCGGCTATCATCTTCTTCTCTTTTCGCTTCGCGCGATACTTCGCGCGGTCGCTCGACTCAAGCCGCAATTAGAAGATACAGGGGCAGGGGCACAACAATAGGTATAGATATATGACATTATAAATGTGACATTTAAGTGTATGTATGTATGATCTTTTTATCTTCTTATGTGGAGCATAATCTACAAGCCTCTTCCATTTTATTCTATTAGGGGCAATCGCTTTTTATTTCTGCCCAG
>NW_012038902.1:0-322 GCF_000956235.1 Wasmannia auropunctata | reverse complement strand
CCGCTGCAGCGGAGCAGCGTCCCGCCGCCGTCACAAGGCGCGGGTTCGCGCACTTTTTGCCGGGCCGACATCCGCGTTCTTTTGAGCGAGACCGAGATCTCCGGGAGGCCCGAGAGTAGATCGCGTAATTTTTACTAATTAGTTGGAACCTCTTGCATGCACTACGGTGCCTCACCGGACGCAAGGTACATCGACGGCAAAGATTCGAGGTCATCGGCGAGGGAGAGGACGTGGAATACAGGCGACCTGGCGCAGGAGCCAAGGGGGCACGCGCCGAGCACGTGGCGATCAGGCGACGGAGCGCGCACGAACGGAGAGCGTG
>NW_012038901.1:0-303 GCF_000956235.1 Wasmannia auropunctata | reverse complement strand
CTTGAAATCGGATTCACTTTCTTAGGGTTATTATTATCATTCTTGCTAGCAAGGTCATTAACGTCACTAATGTCTGTTCCGGTAAAATCATCATCATAATCTGCCCAATTGATTTCAAAATCATCATTTTCTTGCACAGTGGTTGTTTCTTTACTGGTTGATGGTTTCGGCTCAATATCAGTTGCAATTTTTTGAGTAATTCCGTTGTATATCATCTGTCTATTATGCATTGAGTTTTCAACATAACCCTGGGCTATCATATCTGAACGCCATCTTCCTAGTTGTTTAATCATTTGCATATTG
>NW_012038900.1:0-308 GCF_000956235.1 Wasmannia auropunctata | reverse complement strand
TTTTTTTAGTATTTAAAACTTCAATAGTTTCTCTTTTTTTTGGCAGAGAAGACGGGGCAGTTGACTGATTATTGAAAGTCAATTTTATTGGTGGTTTATTAATGAATAAATTTTTGTTGTTATTATTGAGTTTAGATTGAATCCCAACTGGTACAGAAATCGGATTTTATTCGCTGTAGTGAAACCGTTGCTTACAACTTTAGCTGAAAAAAAGTATATGAGTAGGAAATGGGATATATAAGTATTTTTGGTAAATAAATGTGTATTTTGTTTTACTTGAAATCGGATTCACTTTCTTAGGGTTATTA
>NW_012038899.1:12995-13499 GCF_000956235.1 Wasmannia auropunctata | reverse complement strand
TGTAAATTTCTTTCAAGATATTTATGGTTCGAAGTATATATCACATAATATTAACTACATAATTTACTACATCTTGCTGCAGACGTAAAGAAATATGGTACTCTAGATGAATTTAGTGCATTTAAATTTGAAAATTATATGTCTCGATTGAAAAGACTTATTCGTAAAACAAATCAACCTTTGCAACAATTAACAAGGAGATTTGAAGAGATTGAAATAATACATAATTATGAAATGTTCAATATGTGTTCAAATAATGCAAATGTATATGACATTGAAAAATGTTTTGACAAAATCCATTGTGATGGTCCTGTTACAAGTGAGATTTTTCATACAACAATATAAAATATTCCGTGGTAATGAATATTATATTAATTGCGACGATTCAAAGAATAATTGTATTTATTTTGAAAATATACAGATTGTGTCAATTTTTAATTTTATTAAATCTAACGACAATAGAATATTTGTTATTGGCAAACAGATCGGAAGAGCACACGTCTG
>NW_012038899.1:0-905 GCF_000956235.1 Wasmannia auropunctata | reverse complement strand
GAGGAATCAAACTATAATAACATTAATATCGGAGAAGATATTGCCATTGAAGGAGACTTCAATAAGAATAATGGCGCTTCAAACGCAATAGTAGATGAAGCTGGCAGAGAAGGTATATTTCTCAAAAATTAAAGTATAAAATGAAAATGATAGATGAATTTTATTTTTAGTTCAAGCAAATAATATTACTTCTGTATTGACAAATAGAGATGAGAATTCTGCAGTGGGTAACACAATTATTGAAGATTTACGAACAGGTATTATTAATTTTAATATCTAAAATTATTGCTACGTTTATACGTTTGCTCATTAAATAAGCTAAATGTAAAAATGTCAAACTCACATAAAAAGTACATTTCATGTTACTTTCACAAAATATTTATTTGACAAATACTGTTTTTCAGATAATCACGTAATATTAAAAATATTAGAAAATGTTTTGGCAACGAAGAAAATGGTAGAACAGCAAAATGAGTTCTTAAAACAATTAGAATCTCGGATTAATATTGTCGCGTCCTGCGGTGGGCGGGATTATTGGACAAAAGTGTCAGAACGCGGACAAATCGATTTAGGAATGTTTGACTTTGGAAGTTGGGAGTTAGGGAATTATTTGCTAGGAGAAGTAACTTCTAGAGGTCGAAATAGTCCTGGGAAATGCAAACGATAGAGACTTCTCCGTCTAAATGAGGGGTTGCCTCGGAATAGGTTAAATGTTTAGTAAAGTCTTCGCGGAAAAGTTTACAAATCGAGCAGTGGCGCACCATGCGCAGTTTCGTAATCCTTTGTCGGCAAGCGCAACAATATTCAAATCCTTCTGCTTCTAGATAACCGAATCGTAAATAGTGGCGAGCTACTAATTCGAACGATTCTTCCAGGTGATCCTGTCTGGAAATACAAGCCGTACA
>NW_012038898.1:0-1309 GCF_000956235.1 Wasmannia auropunctata | reverse complement strand
AGTTTAATTAAAAACTTAATTTTCAACATTGTTTCTAGATATGATCTGTCGTAGAATTTCTAGAAGAGTTATGTGAAATTGAAGTTGTACCAACTTCATGGTTAGAACTGAATGAAGACAAGATTTTATGTAAATAGCCTCCTAAAAATCCTAGAAAATGTATTCGGAAAAATGTACAATCGAACAGCAACTGGGAAGTATACAGAGTACAACTTCTTACTCAAAATGGTAAGAATTTTAATAAAAGTTGATAATATCGTTTATGAATTACAATATAACAAAAAAATACAACAAATAAATAAATAATAATAAATAATGGTTTCAATCCTAAATACATTAAAAATATTTCTTTCTTTCTCTAATTTTAATAAAAGTTGATAATATCGTTTATAGATTACAATATGACAAAAAATACAATAAATAAAAATAATGGCAAATAAATAAATAATAAATAATGGTTTCAATCCTAAATACATTAAAAATATTTCTTTCTTTCTCTAATTTTAATAAAAGTTGATAATATCGTTTATAAATTACAATGACAAAAAATACAATAAAAAATACAATAAATAAAAATAATGGTAAATAAATAAATAATAATAAATAATGGTTTCAATTCTAAATACATTAAAAATATTCTTTCTTTCTCTACTGTAATTTTCTCCAATTGCAGACTCCTATCAGAAGGCATTAAATTACGCGAAAAAAAATCAAATACAGACACAGACACATCGTGTTCTCAGCTGAGGAAAAATAACGTAGAAGGAAGCATAAGAGCCAAGATCACAAAGATGTCTGTGATAATTCCGAAAGCGAATCGAGAATGAAACCGCTTCCTTCGATAATAATTCATCACGATATACGAACTGGTAAGATATGTACTAATTATTGAAAATAAAATCAAATATATTTCTCTAATATAACCCACATTTTCCAAATAAATACACAATATTTAACACAAGCGCGTTTACATATATATTAATTACTATTTTTTAGATCCATGCGATGAATTACTTCACGATGAAGCAGTACCCATTTTGCTTTCACAAGAACTCAATAATGGTTATTATTATTTATTATTTTTAAAGTATGAATAATATTTTTAATTAATATTTATTTAGTTTTTGCACAATATGTTTTTGTAGATTTGTTAATACACACTGCAGAGGAACCAAACTATAATAACATTAATATCGGTGAAGATATTGCCATTGAAGGAGACTTCAATAAGAATAATGGCGCTTCAAACACAATAGTAGATGAAGCTGGCACAGAAGGTATATTTCTCAAAAATTAAAGTATAAAATGA
>NW_012038897.1:0-1402 GCF_000956235.1 Wasmannia auropunctata | reverse complement strand
GTGCTCTTCCGATCTATGTTATTTTAAATACGACCGACCCCTACAATTAAGGAATGATATGAGTTTTCAAAATAAATTGGACGAAGAATTTCATAAAGGTATAAGTTCTTTTAAAAAATTGAATATGGGTTTAGTTTCACAAGTAGTCCTTCGATAGTATGCACCTTGTGTATCTGGGAGTTATGAAACGAATTTTAATATTTTTAATAAGGGGAAAAAAAATATTCGTTAATCTGAAAGTGACAAAAAAAAAGTTAATAATGAGCTACTATTGTTTAGAAAATATTTACCAACAGACTTTGCACGATTACCAAGAAATCTAGAAGACATAGAATATTATAAACTATAAAGCCACAGAATTACGACAATTTCTATTGTATACTGGACCTGTTGCATTAAAAAATATAGCAAACAAAAATGTTTATATACATTTTATGGCTCTATCGTGTGCCATTAGAATTTTAAGTAGTTCTGAATTATATTTAACATATAATAATTATGCTCTACAACTCTTGGAATATTTTGTAAACAAATATACAATAATTTATGGAAATGAATATCTCATTCATAACGTACATGGTCTAATACATTAGCCTGCAGATTGTGTTAAGCATGGTTCACTAGAACAGTTTAGCTGTTTCAAATTTGAAAATTATTTGTTTGAAATTAAAAAAAAATTCGTACATCACGACATCCTTTACAGCAAATTTGTAATAGACTTAAAGAACAAGAACAAATACAGCAAATAAATGATGTGACAAAATATCCCATATTACGGAAACAATATAAAGTCCAAGTTAATAATAAAAAAATTTATACTTATTTTAAAATGATTAATACTGAAAAGTATGAATTAAAGACATCGGATACAGATAATTGTGTCATATTGAAAGACAAATCTGTTTTTTGCATTGAAGACATTTATGAAAAAAATGACACGGCAGAAATTTTTTTTAAAAGGAAAAAAGTTTACAGAATCCAAATTATTTTTCAATTCACCGTGTTCTTCACAATTATTCCATATTCAACATGTGCAAAACTTGGCTAATGATGCCTATACAATTAATATTGATGAAATACTCATGAAGTGCATTAAATATCCGCACAATAATGGTTTTATTATTATACCAATAATACATAGCGAATATGTAAATGAAAATTAACTTACAAAATTAAAATAATATAATAGGTTAAATTACATAAGGTACTTTTAACCAAATTTTTTATTGCAATATGTTATTAAAACATTAATACAGTTTAATTAAAAACTTAATTTTCAACATTGTTTCTAGATATGATCTGTCGTAGAATTTCTAGAAGAGTTATGTGAAATTGAAGTTGTACCAACTTCATGGTTAGAACTGAATGAAGGCAAGATTTTATGTAAATAGCCTCCTAAAAA
>NW_012038896.1:0-784 GCF_000956235.1 Wasmannia auropunctata | reverse complement strand
ACATGAGAAGAATGCTAGGAATAGAAGGGATGATATCAGGGTATTTAGTGACCGAGAAGATACAGAGGGAATTAATAAGGAATAGGTGTAAGTGGAAGGGCGGGGGGATTCGAGAGGAGATTTGAGGAAGTTAGGGGAATTGCACAGAGAGGAAGAAAGGTAATTGCACAGACGTGCTTAAGAGATGCAAAAGAAAGACCAGAAAGGGAAAGGAAACTTATATCAGGTTAGGAAACAGAATGAAGTCAGTTCTTTAAGGACAGAGGAATGAAGCCGCATGAATAGGAAAAACAAAGAAAGTTGGGAGGGATGGGTTTTGAAGAGTTTGAGGAATGGGATAGGGTGAGGCAAATCAATAAAATATAGGAAAGGATTAAGAATGGTAAGTATAGTAGATGTGAAGGTAAACCGGAGTTTTCAGAGAAGGGGTGGGGAAAAGTAGGTAGAGGAGGGTAGCAAGATTTAGAATAGTTAGAAAATGAGATATAGGAAGATAGATATTGGGTAGAGAAAAATAAAATGTTTAGACTATACAGGAGAGGGGGGATGAAGACTTGTGGGAGGAATGCAGGAGTTGGACAGAGGAATAAGAAAGGGAGTTGGCAGAAAGAATATCGTAGAGTGTTGGTGGATGACAAAGAAAAGGAGAGATGGATGAGGAAGATGGAAACAGGATTAAAGAACGAATGAAAGAGAGGGAAGAAGAGTGGGAGAGGAAGATAGAGGGATGGAGAGAGAGAGAGAGAGGTGGGAAGAGGGTGAGAAAAAGAGGATTTTTTTGTAA
>NW_012038895.1:0-1170 GCF_000956235.1 Wasmannia auropunctata | reverse complement strand
TTGATAGAGCCATCGTTGGTTGTTTCTTTGTCGTCCAGCAAACAGTACAGCCATAGACCTTGCACAGATAACCAGTCGTAGATTTTCGATCAGAGCTTCCTTCCCAATCCGCATCAGAATAGGCAATCAAGGGGTCCTCTTCACTTTTACAGTAAAGTAAGCCAAGTTCAGTAGTACCTCGAATATAGCGAAGAATCCTTTTTAATCCTTTCCAGTGTGCTTCCGTAGCATTACTTTGGAATCTGCTAAAATGATTCACAGCAGTGCTCAAATCTGGTCTTGTGGTCAACATGAGGTACATGTGGCACTCTACAAGTTCTCGATATGGTTTAGACTTATCTATAGATTCAGTGTCTTCATCCTCAGGAGACTTTATTTCCATTGGAGTCTTGGCTGGTTTACATTCTTCCATGCCAAATCGCCTTAGGAGTTTTTGAGCATACGTTTCTTGACTCATATATAATTTATTAGTTGTCCTTTTGATGTTGATTCCCAAGAAAAATTGTAATTCTCCGAGATCTTTCATGTGGAATCTTCTACTTAGCGCTGATTTGATATTCTGAATTTTCTCAGAGTCGTTTCCTGTAATGATTATATCATCGACATAGAGCAAAAGGTAGATTTTATGACTACCATCTTTATTGATATATAAACATTTGTCCATTTCAGAATTTTTAAAACCTAGGCTCTTCACAAATTGATTGAATGTTTCATTCCAGGCTCTAGGTGCTTGTTTAAGTCCATATAATGTTTTCCGTAGTTTACAGACAAGGTCTTTCTGACATTTGTATCCCGAAGGAATCTTCATATATATCTCCTCCTTAAGTACACCGTGTAAAAATGCGTTCTTTACATCCATTTGATATGCAAAAAGATCTTCTTTGAGTATTATTGCCTGCAGTGTTCTTACCGTCGTTAGTCTCGCTACAGGCGCATAGGTTTCCTCGTAATCTAGTCCTTTTCTTTGTGAGCATCCTTTGATAACCAAACGTGCTTTATAACGCTCTTGATTTCCTTTGTTGTCTGTTTTTATTTTAAAGATCCATTTACTGTCTGTAGTTCGTTTTCCAGCCGGAAGTTTTACGAGATCCCATGTATGATTAGATTTTAGAGCGGCAATTTCCTCCTGGATTGCTAGAGTCCACTGTAGATCGGAAGAGCACACGTCTG
>NW_012038894.1:0-990 GCF_000956235.1 Wasmannia auropunctata | reverse complement strand
AGTTCCGTTAGGTGGGTTTCAATTCTAAATTTCCAGTTATTGAAGTTCGTGCCGTCAAACAACGGGATTCTGTACCTTATCTCAACTTCTTCTCCCATTTTATTTGGAGGTTACTTATCCTTTTATCTGCAGTTAGCAAGTTCTACTTACAGTATTCTTTCTACTCTTTATTCAGGCGACTTCCTGGGCCCATAACCTGATGACAGGTGCGCAGGAAGGAAACAGTATACACAAATTACTTGCAAACGAGAGTACAATTTATTGTATCGGTCCAGAACGTGGTTACAACAACGCGAGTGAAAAAACAGGAAGTAGGAAGAGAGGCAGTCGTGGCGCCCTCAAAGAGAAAAGACTAGATAGTAATACCAACCGGAAAGAAAAAAAATAAATGGCGCCAGTTGCCAACGTCTACTTAACGTAAAGAACTGAGAGGGAATTTCAAAATAAAAATAACAGTATAAATTGCTTTCAGTTAACACTCCTCCTCAATTTGTACTTAAAAAGAATTTAAAGTTTTATCAATCCTAAATTTGAACGTAACTTTTCAAACTGTTCGCAAGGCAAGGCTTTTGTTAATATGTCAGCTATCTGTTTCTTTGTATTAATGTATACTACATTTATAACATTATTTTCCTTTAAGTCACGAATGAAGTTATATTTTATGTCAATATGCTTGAGACGTTTGTGTTCCCACCGTTGAAGGAGATGAATTGTTGACTGATTATCCTCAAAGATTTTTATGGGTTCCTCACAGCTTATATCGAGATTTCCCAGTAGATTCTTCAACCACAGCAGTTCCGCTGCTGTCATAGCAAGGGCCACATACTCGGCTTCTGTTGTTGATAGAGCCATCGTTGGTTGTTTCTTTGTCGTCCAGCAAACAGTACAGCCATAGACCTTGCACAGATAACCAGTCGTAGATTTTCGATCAGAGCTTCCTTCCCAATCCGCATCAGAATAGGCAATCAAGGGGTCCTCTTCACTTTTACA
>NW_012038893.1:0-383 GCF_000956235.1 Wasmannia auropunctata | reverse complement strand
ATTGATAAAGGATCAAGAGACTTAAAACATCTGTATATTTTATATGTATTTTCTACTTTTAGACAATGAAAGTAATGAAAGTAGCTCAGAATATCTACCATCGTCAGAAGACGAAGATTTATTGGATGATAATAATAATGAATTGGTTGATAAGTTGCTTCAAAAAGAAAAGTCGATATTAAGTATAAATAATATATCGTCAGCATCAAGTTCAGATGCCTCAAAAAATAATGGTGATATATCTGTATGCAACGACGAATCTATGCATGTACAAACGTCTAATACAAAATACAAACAGAATTATTGTATTTTCTGCTCAAAGTTGCAAACACAACTTGCATGACATTTACGAACGGTACATCGTAATGAGTCAGATGTAAAAA
>NW_012038892.1:0-663 GCF_000956235.1 Wasmannia auropunctata | reverse complement strand
GCAAAGAGTGTACACTAGTTTAGATGCAGTAGAGTCCAGTGAAAAGCTGCTTCTTTATGCGAGCGAAAAAGCTAACGTTTAATTTACTTGCACTCCACCCAAATTCAAATCTATCGTTGAAAAGCTAAGCTATCGCTTCTTTCCTCTTCATGGGGCGTGTCTTTGCTAGTAAAACTTTGCAATGAAAAGTCTGTGGTCACATTATCTGTAATGTTGAGCTATGTCCCACTATCTTTTGTAAGCGCCAATGCCGCCAATACACAGCTTTAAAGCCCGCATTTTATATACATCTTATTAATTGATACAATTTGGGCACGCCAAATTTTTGCTTCATTATGATCCCATTGGTCATTTTATTCACTTTAAGTCGGTTTTATGAAACTTAAAATTATTTAGAAGGACAATGGTATTAAACCTTTGGATGTTTTACTAAACGGGTTTACTAAAAATATTTTTGTCTTTATGTATAATGAAATACTTCGCAATTTGTATGATTCCATATTAGTTTTTGAACTTCTATTTGTTAAAACAATATTTTTGGTTTAAGAAAAATGTAATTTACGATACTTTTTACATATTGACGTAATTTTTTTTATTTTTTAAAAAAGAGGTTTTGTGTTAGGGGTATGTACATGTAAGGTTTCTTGCGGTTAAGTATCGCGA
>NW_012038891.1:0-528 GCF_000956235.1 Wasmannia auropunctata | reverse complement strand
AAAACATAAATATATAAGTAAATACAAAATAACGCAAATGATACGATTGAAAAACAAAGATGTATAAATATTTAATGGATATCTTTGACGCAACAATATTATGTTTGTTTTCTATTCCTGCTCTAAACTGCACTCGAACTCCCATTCTACTTTTGCCAAATATCAAACATGAATCTATATTTACTTTAAATGCAAAGAGTGTACACTAGTTTAGATGCAGTAGAGATCAGTGAAAAGTTGCTTCTTTATGCAAGCGAAAAAGCTAACGTTTAATTTACTTGCACTCCACCCAAATTCAAATCTATCGTTGAAAAGCTAAGCTATCGCTTCTTTCCTCTTCATGGGGCGTGTCTTTGCTAGTAAAACTTTGCAATGAAAAGTCTGTGGTCACATTATCTGTAATGTTGAGCTATGTCCCACTATCTTTTGTAAGCGCCAATGCCGCCAATACACAGCTTTAAAGCCCGCATTTTATATACATCTTATTAATTGATACAATTTGGGCACGTCTAAATTTTTGCTTCATTA
>NW_012038890.1:0-1286 GCF_000956235.1 Wasmannia auropunctata | reverse complement strand
TATAATTGTTATTGGTATAGATCTTTATCTCTTTATTCTATTTAAATTTAACCGTAATTTATAGTTATGTAAATAGAATAGTTCAATATACAAAATTATGTAAAAATAATTATTATTACTGAAATTGAAATGTATATTTAAAGAAAAATTTTTATTTTGTTTATTCGGTTGTTTGTACTCATCACATTTCGATAAAATTATTTTGTCGATATACATATATAGGATACAATTAACTGACTCGTTTTTGCAGCCTCCATAAAAATTAAAGTCTGAATATTTTCTTCAGAAAAGTATATATTTCTTTCCTTGGAAGATCTGCATCTCTTTTGACATTTTTAACAGTTTTCATTCAATGATTTTTTATCATGGCAGCTTTCTATCCTTTTTTGGGTCTTCTTTTTTTGCGTTACAGAAGGTTGATCGTTAGTTGTGTCATTTATAATGTTTATATTGTCATGGAGTCTTTTAGAACTTAACTGAAAGCATTTCGTTGATGACATTTTAATCTTAGAATTTTCCACGCTTGATTTCTCTCTTGCTATGTTACAAAATTGTCCGGGAATTTCTAGGATTGTTCTTTTTTTATGAAATAAAAATTTTCGAAGCGAACATCAATTCAGTCTTGGGCAATTTAGATTTAGATTTTATCAGTATAATATAAAAAACAACTTGTTATATATTATATTAACATATAACAAGTAATTGTTGTTTATATTATACTTATTTATTTTAACAGGAAATGAAATTAAATTAATTGTTTATAAACATTAATGTCATTACAATCTGATTTTTATTTTTACTAGAGCACACTATTTACACTAAATATGAATATTAATACAATATAATAAAACAATTTATAAAATAAATTAATAAAAGTTTATTTAATTCTTTTTTTATTTGTTTGCTAGAAAGTAAACCTATATGAAGAAGAATACGAGAAGAATCCGATCTGAATGATCGGAGGCAAAAAAATCATATCAAATAGAGATGGTTTAAATTACCCAAGACTGAATTGATGTTCGCTTCGAAAATTATTTCATAAAAAAAAAACAATCCTAGAAATTCCCGTACAATATTAGATTAGAGTGTTGCAAATTTTAATTTTTATTATTACATATAATAATAGTTTTTAAATAATTTAAATTTAAAATCCAATTAAACTTATTTCAGTATTAGAAAAAAAGGTAACGAATCATTTCTTTTCAACTGAAGGTAACGCGTTATTTTTTAAAATAGTGATAGAGTCACTTTTTATAAAAAACCACGGTAACGGTAACGCGTAATTT
>NW_012038889.1:0-392 GCF_000956235.1 Wasmannia auropunctata | reverse complement strand
AAATGAACATAAAAAGAAGAAATATGTGTGCGATCAGTGCGGAAAATGTTACAGGTAAAATTATTCCTAATAAATATAATATAAATTAACAGTAACTTTAACATAATATCGTAATAACATCGTAACAATATATATTTTTTTCTTTTTGTTTAATTCTATTGAAACACTTATAGTTCGTACAACTCGAGATGGAATCATGTACAACATGAACATAAAAAGAGGAGGTATGTGTGCGATCAGTGCGGAAAATGTTACAGGTAAAATTATTCCTAATAAATATAATATAAATTAACAGTAACTTTAACACAATATTGTAATAAAATCGTAATAATGCATATATTTTTAAAATTTTTATCATTTCTTTTAATTCTATTTAATCTCCTTTAGTTCGT
>NW_012038888.1:0-1023 GCF_000956235.1 Wasmannia auropunctata | reverse complement strand
ATACAAATAAAGATACAAATAACTTTTCAGAGAACTTTCTAAATATTAAACGAGAGATTATAGACGAGAAGAACGTTCTGCATAATCAAAATGATACACAAGAGATAAGAGATAAAATAAATATTCATAATAATTGGAAAACAAATCGAGAGAATATTAATAAAACTAAATACAAAAAGGAAACTGTTAATTCAACTGAAGATAACAAAACGGCAGTGTCAGTTAACTTAGTGACTGAAATTGATATTGATGAAATGAAATATGAAGATGTGATGGAAGCCTCGATAGAACAAACTGATAACACTGAAGAAACGCTCAGTTCGAAATGTCACAAATCCTTTCGGTAATTTGCTTTATAACGCATTAGTTGTAATCATACAAATTTGCTTTACACTTTTACGATTTCAATATATTGTCTATTTTTATCTTTTACTTTAATTTTATCAATCTCTTTTAGGTCCAATCGATCGATATCGCGTCGTATACAACGTGAACATAAAAAGAAGGATTATGTGTGCGATCAGTGCGGAAAATGTTTCAAGTAAAAATGCTTTAGTATAAATTAACAGTAATTTTAACACAATATTGTAATAAAATCGTAATAATATATATATATATTTTTGTAATTTTTATCTTTTTGTTTATTTCTATTGAATCTCTTTTAGTTCTAGCCAATCGAGATGGAGTCATGTACAACGTGAACATAAAAAGAAGTATGTGTGCGATCAGTGCGGAAAATGTTACAGGTAAAATTATTCCTAATAAATGTAATATAAATTAACAGTAACTTTAACACAATATTGTAATAATATCGTAATAATGCAATATATTTTTTAAATTTTTATCATTTCGTTTAATTCTATTTAATCTCCTTTAGTTCGTACAAGTCGAGATGGAGTCATGTACAACGTGAACATAAAAAGAAGAAGTATGTGTGCGATCAGTGCGGAAAATGTTACAGGTAAAATTATTCCTAATAAATATAATATAAATTAACAGTAACTTTAACATAATATCGTAATA
>NW_012038887.1:0-413 GCF_000956235.1 Wasmannia auropunctata | reverse complement strand
TAAAGAACGTAAGACAGGTGTATGCAATTATCGGGATATATGTATTTCGAGTAACAGTCAAGAACACGACTCGCTTGCGCGGCTGCTTACAATAATCTGCTGATCGCTAAAAAACCTTCTCGCGCCGTGCGCCCTGGCCGACATCTGGTATTGCTATTTACTCCTCCTTGTTTGTCGCTATTGTCCTTCCGGTTCCAATAGCGCGCCTGACCATCACAATTATATCATATTATATCAATTATATCAAAAGCAGAGCGATGATGTCTATACAAATAAAGATACAAATAACTTTTCAGAGAACTTTCTAAATATTAAACGAGAGATTATAGACGAGAAGAACGTTCTGCATAATCAAAATGATACACAAGAGATAAGAGATAAAATAAATATTCATAATAATTGGAAAACAAATC
>NW_012038886.1:0-412 GCF_000956235.1 Wasmannia auropunctata | reverse complement strand
TGGTCTGCTATATCGTTATCGTCGTCTTCTTCTTCGCAAAATTTAAATCTTGTCCCTTTTTTCAATCTTGTCCCTCGTCTCTCTCCTGGCTTTCTCGTTTCTCTCACGACATTCTCGTCTGTTTAACTTATAAATAAAATAAAACATGACATGAATTAAATAAAAAATAAGGAATGATATAAGTAAAATAAATAAAATCAAATAAATAAACTAATATTATATAAAATGTGAATCAAATAAAAAATAAAATAAAGTAGAACATGATATGAATTAAATAAAAAAATAAGTAATGATATAAGTAAAATAAATAAAGTCAAATAAATAAACAAATATTATATAAAATATGAATCAAATCAAATAAAAAATAGAATGAAATAGAACATGGTATGAATTTAAAAAAAATAGGGAATGA
>NW_012038885.1:0-464 GCF_000956235.1 Wasmannia auropunctata | reverse complement strand
TATCAAACCTTTGATACAGTGTAGACCGTTGGGATATAGATAAACGTTTAAACGGGTCGTGCGGCTCCGTCATGCTTATATTGTTGATATTAATGACATTTACATGCATATGATATTGATATTTTCATGTATTGTTTGCGCTTTCTCGGGTCGAGCGGACAAGAGCGGTGATGTGCCGAAACGTTATTGGGCAACGTCAGATTTTTGCGACAACGGTCGTCGACTTCGTCGGTTTTGAGAAATCGGACGCAAGGTCTGACGTCTGGCGACGGGCACGAATAAAAGTCATATTTAGCTCACGAATTATATTTCATTTCTTCAACCCTTATAACACGCCTACAATTAAATATCACAAAAATTATTTTAAATTGAACAATATATTCAGGCTCCGAGAATTAAAATTTAAAATAAATAATTGTAATGGGCCAGGAGTCAAGCAAGAGATCGGAAGAGCACACGTCTGA
>NW_012038884.1:0-1006 GCF_000956235.1 Wasmannia auropunctata | reverse complement strand
CAGTTCTCAATTAGCAATTCTATATCCCACGAGAAAGGTAATACAGTCGAAACTCGATAATTCGAATTTCAAAGGAGGAGAAAAAAAGGAAGAAAAGAACCCTTCGAGTTATAGAGTTTTCGACTTATCGAAATTCGAGTAAAAGAGAGTTAATATATGAAAATTTGACTTACGGAAGCTTTGCACGAGAGTTTATAATTTTTCGATTATAATAACTTTTAAAGAAAAAAAATTAATATTTGACAGTGAATTATTTATTGTGTATATATAATTAATGTAATCATAAAACAAAATACCAAGCTATTACTCATGCACTACACATAGCAATTTCAAATTAAAGAGGCAGCGACAGTAGAAGTTAGACTTATAGAGGTCTGGCAACTTTAAATTCGAGTTTTAGAGATAAAATAATACATCTAAATATCTGACAAATAATTCGAGTTAAGATAGGTTTTATTTCGATTTATAGAGGTTTTCCATACACTGAGAAAAAAAATTTGTTGAAAAACACAAAATTTGTTTCATCTTACCAAAATATTTAGTCCGATACGTTCAAGTAAAAACGTTACTACGATGACACAAAATTTGTTACTATTATAAACAAAAGACTATTTTTTAACTAAACTATTTTGTGTCAACAAAAATTTATCGTATTTAACTCAACCGTTCGATTGAAAATACACACTATTTATTATCTCCATCAGTATCGTTTAGTCAGTTTGATACTTGGAATATGAACAAATATATTACTTGGAACTAAATAGCATGCAAACACAAATAAATACTACTAGTATTTCGAACAAAATAATTTAATTGAGTTGGTTTGCTTGGGAAAAAAGTTCCATATATAATTATATATAATTATATGCAAAATATGTCCATATATTTCTTTCTTTTGTAAAATTATTCTTTAATACAAAATTGATAATAATAAGAAGGAAACATAAAAAATAATTGAAAAAATAATTTTTACATTGCTGTCTCTTATACACATCTCTGAGCGGGC
>NW_012038883.1:0-542 GCF_000956235.1 Wasmannia auropunctata | reverse complement strand
AGATGACTCAAGTAACGATAGTGGTATGGACAACGAAGTGATTGAATTAGTAAGGCACGGATTATTGTACCCAGATGATGTTTATGATCTGCATATCACAGATGTAATGTGCATGCTTGAGTTCTATTATATAGACGAAGAAGACGAAAGCCCGAGAAGATATTGTTCCACATGTGACATTGAATTTCCGATGACTTTAAGTCAAATAAAAAAGTTTGAGAATCTCAACGCAATTTCCATCAACGTATATACCATCGAGAACAAGGAACAAGTATCGATCTTACCGATACGAAGAAGGAGAAGCATGTCAACCTATTATATGTGGAGAAAGATGGTGTGGGACATTTCACATGAATCAAGAATTTGTCCCGCCTTGTTAGTTCGCAACTGAGCAAAAAGAAGAATAAGAAATACATTTGCGATAGATATGTATAATAAAAACTTTAAAAAATTTCTTTTGAAATAAAAACAACAATGTAAATAAATTGATTTTTCAGATGCCTGCACTATTTTAGTTCGAGCGAAAAGATGGAAGTCCACAC
>NW_012038882.1:0-429 GCF_000956235.1 Wasmannia auropunctata | reverse complement strand
TCATAATATATTTACGCATTATTCATTATATTTTTTTTTTAACTTACACTAGCATCGCCAATAAGAGCCATTCCGAGGCACAGTCTTTTTTGTTGACCACCAGAAAGTTTGCTAGGTAGAAAATCTTTCTTCTCGGAAAGTTTCAATTTAGCAAGCAAAGCACGAATATCCTCCCGAACTTTGTCTCTGGTTTTATTTTCAGCTTTCAACTGTCATAACATAAAAATTATATACAGATAACTAATATGTTATTGATATAATTGCTTTTATTTCACAAAAATTATTGTTATTATCCTCACCAAGCCAAAGAACTCTATTTGTTCAAATACAGTCAAATCTGGAAAAACCATATTTTCTTGAGGACACAGTCCTAATTCGTTTTTAATACTGCTCAAGTGCTTTTCTATATTTTTGCCATTTATAAACACT
>NW_012038881.1:0-602 GCF_000956235.1 Wasmannia auropunctata | reverse complement strand
TATGCCCATGACCTAAAGCAGGAAAATTATAATTTATAAAATAATGATCTAAATTTATATTTTATTTAAATATCAGAAAGCGCAATATCATACCATATTGTTTCTTCAAAAACATTGGGGTGCCATAACTTTTAAGACGACCTTCATGCACAATCGCAATTCTATCACCAAGTATATCGGCCTCTTCCATATTATGTGTACTAATTAATATCGTTTTCTCTCCTCGCATTTTCTACAAAAAATATATTAATAATATAAAATATGCAACACATAAAATATATGTATGTACATCTATGAACAAAATTAAATTAAATTTACTTACTAATATAATATCCCATATATCTCTTCTAGTTTCAGGATCCATTCCCGAAGTTGGCTCATCCAAAATTACGAACTAAATGTTTATTTATTTTGATCAATCAATATAATAATCATGTATTATTCATAATATATTTACGCATTATTCATTATATTTTTTTTTAGAACTTACACTAGCATTGCCAATAAGAGCCATTCCGAGGCACAGTCTTTTTTGTTGACCACCAGAAAGTTTGCTAGGTAGAAAATCTTTCTTCTCGGAAAGTTTCAATTTAGCAAGCAAA
>NW_012038880.1:0-323 GCF_000956235.1 Wasmannia auropunctata | reverse complement strand
ATGAATCGCGGTATGACGGTTCGTGGTGGCATGACGATAAGCTCGTCATCCCGCTACGTGTTAGCGGGATCTATGTTAAGAGATACCGCGGCGGTATGACGTAGGGCTACAGCCAGTGCGTGACACTGGGATCTAGAAAAAAAGAAGCTGGATCCCAGTGTCTGGGCACTGGGATGACAAAAAAGGGGCTACTCGGATGACACCGTCATAAAGGAACCAGTGTCAGCTACTTGCATGACACCATTCTTTTTCCTGGATCCCAGTGTCAAGCACTGGGATGACAAAAAAAGGTACTAGCCTGACAATCGTCATCCCGCTACGTG
>NW_012038879.1:0-2167 GCF_000956235.1 Wasmannia auropunctata | reverse complement strand
ATATATATATATATATATAATATACATATTGTTTATTAAAAATTAATAGAATTTGCTAACTTCACAAACACAACATATGTAATATGTCCATACTGTATAGCATTATAGCTTTATATTTTTGATTAAGAAAACGTCGATTTTAATTAGAAATTTTAGTTGAAAGTGTTGAAAACTAGCTTCTGAATAAAGCAAAATATAAGAAATAAAAGAGTAAGATTAATATAAGTAAATTATTTTAAGTAACGAAATGTTAAAATTAATAAAAACTATTTGTTTATAATAGTACTTATGGTATATAACATAAAATTTTACCTAAATTGCCAAAAGTCCTTATCTCGTGGAGACATTTTTATATGTGATTTACTATAAGAATTTCCCCTGGTATTTCCAAGCCATACATCATATCCTTGATCAACCAATAAGAATGCTATAAAACAAGATAATGATCTGTAATTAGATTTTTTATTACATTACCAAATTAGCCACAAAATTAATTCTAATAACAATAAGTCATAACTAGAAGTAAATTAATATTTTATCAAATATCACATTATAATTAAATGATAATTGCAATAATTTTTCTCTCAGTAGGAACAATATTCGTTCTATATGCCGCGAAAAATTTCATACGGACTTAGAGTAAACAAAAAGTGAAAGATATAAAACAGTTTCGTTCAAAGTTCTGTTGTCTCTTAGATGATAAAGTAATTCTGAATATGATTAACTCAATAAAACCAGTTCATCGCATGCATTCATAATCACTCACCAAGGTCTCTACCAGGACCAAGTAATATCCAAGTATCAGACGTGCACGACATACCATGTTGGAAGAACACTACTTTTCTTTCTTGTTGATCCTTAGATAAAGGTTTTTCTAATATTCTATGTATTACCAAGTTATAACCATCTTCCGTTGTGACATAATGCTCCTCGGCGGAGTAACCATATTGCTCTACTAAACCGATCTGCGTAAACATACATGCATATAGAATGTTAAAGAAGAGGTCAAGACTTTTCAATGATTGAAATATGTAAAATAATAAAAAATCTAATTACGTAAAAAAAGAACAATTTAGAGAAGATTTAAGAGTATTATTTATTTTCTAACGGTATTAAAATTTTGTAAACTCTTGTAATTCAGAATGAGTTGAGACGTTCCATTCTTCAGATATTGTTGTTTATTCAATATATTTATTGTTTGAACAAAAATATTTTGATGATTACATTGCTACTGATTACAAAATCATGCTGTATTATAAACTATAAACATTAAGATAGCAAGATATTCTTTTTATCAAGAAAATTGTTTTGTCTAATATTTTAATTAAGCTATTATTTTTTTTAAATACTTCTTTAAAAAAATATAAAAGATTAAATTAATTAAACAATAGTTAATAAAATATTATTGCACATTTTTGTTGCACTTACAAAATCTAATATGGTTATATTGTTTCCTGTTTTGACATCTTCTGGTTTCCTCACTTTCACTATACCAGGATCTTTAGGAAACATATAATTAATCAATCCTTTCGATAAAACTCTTAAGTTTTCCGTGAAGTTTACTTGTCCTTCTAGTGATACTATAGTGAGCATAAATATGAAGAAAAGAAGTTTCAAATTCATTCTCATTGTCGATATTTACAATTGTAAACTATAACCTGTAAATATATACTAATAGTATTATTTTATAATGACATTTTGTTGTCTTTATTTGAATTTCAAAGTAATTATGTCTGTGATTCTGTTTGTGTAAATTGCTAAATAGTTGCAATCAATGAGAATATGACATATAATTATGGATAGTTTATAAAGTTATTAAAATTAGAATATTGGTTGATTAAAACTGATACATAAAAACTTGAATTAAAATGTGACATTTTTCTAAATTTTTTATAAAGCAAGCGGAAGAATTCTTTGAGTTAAGCATAATTTAAGAAAAGATATATTACATATTACCAGCTAAAGTCCATCTATGATCACTTGAATCAAACAAGATCACGTTAATTTTCAAAGTCAATTGTAACATTAATTTTGTTTAATAATTATTTTATTAATTTTTCTAAGTTTATCTAAGTTTTTAATTATAATTTTGTTTTCGTAATTTTTGTTTTTATTATACATATTTTATAAAATTTCACAATTTAAGGAGAAAAATATGATGACAATA
>NW_012038878.1:0-506 GCF_000956235.1 Wasmannia auropunctata | reverse complement strand
AAATGGTACAAGAGTGCGAATTCGCACTGCGAAAATTTTCGAATTGCTGACATTTGCATAGAGATATCTGTCGCGACTATTCAGTCTTCTGGCTCGTAGTCGCGGCACCAATGTTCCATTAGTGGGTGCTCGAAAGTATATCATTTGAAAGTTAACTTAATGCTTAAATAAATTGCAAGGTGACCAGATCACGTAATTAATACATTTTTATAAAAGTATGCCTTTGCAAAGCTTATGCTCTTGCTTGAAAAAATTACTTTTTTTAATACAAAGCTATAAAAAAATTGTAGCTATTAAATATTTGCAGATATATTGTATCGTTTATACAATTTTTAATTGATGCCACGAGTAGAATAGAAAAGTCCTATATTTCAAAATTACTCTATATATATGTATATATATATATATATATACAGTGATGGGAGAAAGTTCCGTAACGGTCAATTATCTTGGAAAGTAATGATTATGGAAGAAAATGTTCAATACAAGATCGGAAGAGCACACGT
>NW_012038877.1:0-605 GCF_000956235.1 Wasmannia auropunctata | reverse complement strand
TTCTTAATAATAGTAACATCCAGGAAATTTAGTTTATTACCTCCTATCTTCAGAGTAAATTTTAACTTCGGATGTAATGAATTGAAGATGTTGAATATTTCATTTATATGTTCATTATGGACTGCCATGGCTATATCGTCCACATATCTAAAATAAAAAGGTACCTCAATTCCATATGTCACTAACGCTTTTTCTTCCAAGTCGCATTACTAAATCTGCAGCGAAAGGTGACACCGGGGATCCTATAGGTGTACCAAATTTTTGTTGATAAATTTTGTTATCAAATTTGAAATAAGTGGAATCTATTATTTGTAATTATTAATTGTACACTCTTAATAAAATTTTTTTTTGGGATACTACATTTTTTCGAAATTAGATCCCACCTCTTGGAAATACTTTCAATGACCAGATCTAATGGTACATTGGTAAATAAGGATACCACATCAAGGGAAATCAGAGTGTAATTGTCATCTAATTATATGCCCTTCAATTTCTCCACGAGTTCAAAACTATTATCTATTCTGCTAGGAGCCTTTGGGATGCTATCTTTAAGGATGTTGTGAACAAAGGTAGCGAAAAAATATAACGGGCTGTCAATCGACGAG
>NW_012038876.1:0-301 GCF_000956235.1 Wasmannia auropunctata | reverse complement strand
TCTTTACATGATATTTCGGATCGGATAGAATAAAAGCTCTGTCTACCGCGCCCATTATTACTGCTCGTTTTTGTGACAACAGATGTGACGACATGAAATTGAGGTATCTCCCAGATAATGTTGGTTTGTGAAACCAATCGAATTCCAACCTATTGTTGTTCTTAATAATAGTAACATCCAGGAAATTTAGTTTATTACCTCCTATCTTCAGAGTAAATTTTAACTTCGGATGTAATGAATTGAAGATGTTGAATATTTCATTTATATGTTCATTATGGACTGCCATGGCTATATCGTCCAC
>NW_012038875.1:0-424 GCF_000956235.1 Wasmannia auropunctata | reverse complement strand
TGATAAGATTTACTTCAATTAACATTAAAAAAAATCTAATATTTAATTTCTTTATACATATAGTATCAACAAAAGGAATAATATATTATGATATACAGTGGTACTTCTTCCTCATCTTCCATCCTTCGTTTATATAGTGGGTTATATATCCTTCGTTATATAGTCCAATGGAAATTTTCTTTCATTCAACTCGAAAAACTCTGAGTGTTCAACACAGGCCTGTATTAATAATCACTGTGTGAATGAAAAAAGAATTGAGAATGCGCTTGTGCAGTAGCAAACGTTCCATTTGGCTTTCAACTAACGCAAGATGCACGTTAAAATGGAGCTGATATTTATAAGATCTGCTCTTGAAGAACGACGGTCATCGACTGACCTAAAGCTGATTTACTCTTCGAAAAAGCACAATGCATGGAATGTCTAA
>NW_012038874.1:0-567 GCF_000956235.1 Wasmannia auropunctata | reverse complement strand
CGTGTGCTCTTCCGATCTATTATTTTTTGTAATTGCGATTTTTCCCTTTGTAATGCTTCATGTTTTTCTTGATTCATTGTGTAAAACCTATAAGGATTTGTAAGAGTGTTTAATAATGAATTAACTTATTTTATATTAATAATTATTTTTGGAAAGTAGATGTTTAATTCTCAGATTAGTTTATGGTCTAATTTATAAGAAATGTGAATAATAACTTAATAGAAGCTGTTATACATACCTATTAATTATACATTTTATTATTTTTGTATTCAGATCTATTATTGTTAACGGATATTTCGACATTTCTCTTGGCAGTATCACACTAGACTCCTCGAGCATTTCTTGTAAGTCGATATTCAATCTGTACGCACACATTAAAAATTATTCGTTACGTTTTTTATTACGTACGCACAATTGCTAGTATATTGAATACCTTATGTTTTAATACGATTTTAAAATGTATAAAAAAGATTACAAAAATATTAATTAAGATAATATAGATAATATAATTAATAAAAATAGAAAGTTTCTTAAAAACATAAAAAATGTCACAAAATATGCCGCGTA
>NW_012038873.1:0-365 GCF_000956235.1 Wasmannia auropunctata | reverse complement strand
AAGAAATAATTTTAAATTGTTTTATTAATAAAAATTAATATATGTATTTTATATTAAAGCACTGATTCCTATTTTTTCGAAAATATTCCAATCTAAAGATATAAAAATATAATATTTTTGCCCTTGTTCTCTACACTAGCAACCATTTTTTAATAATACTATGCACATTTATAACACTTAGCTCCTTTGATGCATAAATTCAAATTATTCAAATTCATACTAACATACATGAATAATACGCAAATAATTATGACAAACCTGAGCTTCGATATTGATTATATAAGGGGGTTCGACAAATTTTAAATGCGAAAAACGGATACCAACAAACACTACCTAGCAGATCGGAAGAGCACACGTCTGAACTC
>NW_012038872.1:0-528 GCF_000956235.1 Wasmannia auropunctata | reverse complement strand
TAGTAATCACAAGATATATCGTCGTAAATCGTGGAATGTTGGATAAATTAAGTGAAGACGAAAAGCAGAATCGAAAAATTCTCGAAGAACTTATAAACCCAATCAGCAAAATGCTAGCAAAATGTCAACAGACCGGCAGCAGATTAGATCAGAAAATGTTAGCAGCATGAACTCATCTGAGGTCGCATTCCTGCTTATATTCTGTCGACAGAATCTGCTTACACAATTTAACAGCAGATTGGCAACAGAAATCGAGCAGATTGTGCTAACAGACTTTAACATCAAATTGACGGCAGAACCCGAACAGAATCTGCGCGACACAATCTGATAGCAGACTGAGAACAAAAATCAAGCACACTTTGCAGTTTTGTAGTAAGCATTTAAATTGTCATTGGTACTGAAATTTAACAAAATGGCTTTTTATTTTTTTCTAAATTTTATTTTAAAGAAATAATTTTAAATTGTTCTATTAATAAAAATTAATATATGTATTTTATATTAAAGCACTGATTCCTATTTTTCCGAAAA
>NW_012038871.1:0-540 GCF_000956235.1 Wasmannia auropunctata | reverse complement strand
TGTACTATTATTTTATTTTCGGAATATATTTTATCTTTTTAAATTATATCTAATTCGTTCGATTTCGTTACCATTCCGCTACTCTCTTTCCTGAACCTGCTGGCGATCCCTGCCACCCATTTCGATGCCGACGAGCTATATCGCGCATCAACAGCAGGTCGTTTTATACTACTTATGAGGCACTTTTCTTAATTCGGTCCTGGATTTAACATGGTGAATGCTCACGTGATCCGGAAAAGGAAATCAAAGGTGCCGACACGAAGTGGACCTACTGGTTATGCTGTGCCCTCAATCAGAGTTAAGCCATATAAGACGATTGAATCTAAATCCTACAAGAGAGAAAGGTAGTGTCATTTTCCTTTTCTCTTTCTAATCTAACCTTTCTTGATGCGTTATGCTTGTGATTTTTTGCCACTGCAATGTATATGAAAGAAATTTCTACATCTAGTTATGATACAGACGATAGACAATATTTAACAGAATTTTTGGAACATTTATCAAAAGAAAAAAGAAAAAAAGTCTGTGATCGATAAATGTCAA
>NW_012038870.1:0-494 GCF_000956235.1 Wasmannia auropunctata | reverse complement strand
ACAATTTCTACAATTTTTCGAGACTCGAGATTTTCGAGAATCTCGAGTCTAGAATCTTGTCTCGTCTTGAAATTCAACAAAAAAGTCTCGTCTCGATCTCGTCTCGAATTCGAGACGAGACAAGACGAGATTCTCGAAATCTCGAATCTTGACGGCATCCCTAATGTTTATTAAAAGTTTATAAGAAGTTTGCTTAAATGTTGAGGAGATGTTTTATCTGAGCTTTAAAACATTTATTGAATTTATAACGATGCACCCCCGAAAGTGCATCGCTCCCGGCCGAACAACCGCCGGATGCCGCCCGACCGACGAACCGTCGGGCGAGGAAGGCGCGGTGCGCCCCATTTTTTAAGCGTTCCAAAGGTCGTCGGCTGGCGACTTAAGGCCAGCCGACAAAGACGTTACCGTAAACCATGTAACGGCACCGAAAACCGCCAAACGGCGCCGATCGCGGCCGAATGCGAGGGTATAGAAGGGGCTCCGAAGCCAGGAAA
>NW_012038869.1:0-315 GCF_000956235.1 Wasmannia auropunctata | reverse complement strand
CTCATGAGTCTCTTTCTCTTGAGTTCATTTCTAGAAAACTCATAACTCTTCTGGCACTCACAACCGCCCAACGTATGCAGACTTTAGCTGCCATACAGCTTTCTAACATTTTCTTTTCTGACTCGTTAGTTATTAAAATTCCGGTTAGACTTAAAACCTCGGGTATTGGAAGATACCAACCTCTACTTATTTTTAAGCCTTTTTTAGGCAAACCGGAGCTTTGCGTTTTTTCTTTGGTAAATTTTTATCTTAATCTTACTCAAGATCTTCGTCATAAGGGTTGCTTTTCATTTTTTATTTCTATTCGTTCGCCAC
>NW_012038868.1:0-418 GCF_000956235.1 Wasmannia auropunctata | reverse complement strand
AAGAAAATAAAATAACTACTACCACTTGAATTGCAATAGGAAAAGTTTTGAATGAATTAAAAGATACGTATTACTTGGGTTTAACTTTTTTTAAATTTAAAATACTATCTTACCTAGGGTTATATTTTTTAAAAGTAGTACAACAGTTTATTTTGTAGGTAATGTAGACACCTAAGATTTATATGATATTCTCTTCATATTCTCTCTGTTAGCACAATTTAAGAATTTCATACTTTCTTAGAAAATATATAATTATGAGATTATAATTTGTACTTATGACTAAAGTAAGGAAACGTAATTTTTATGGGATTATAACTTGGCGCCTTTTATTGATATCAAATCTTTCATTTAAAGTACAAGGAGATAGTAATGCTTTTATTGTGTAAAATAAGTGATATACATATCATTTAAATAGAGA
>NW_012038867.1:0-1018 GCF_000956235.1 Wasmannia auropunctata | reverse complement strand
AGTATTGTTATCTCTTTTTATATTTTAAATTCCGGTCTCTATTTAAATAATATGTATATCACTTATTTTACACAATAAAAGTATTACTATCTCCTTGTATTTTAAATAAAAGATTTGATATCAATAAAAGTCGCCAAGTTATAATCCCATAAAAATTACGTTTCCTTACTTAAGTTATAATTAGTATATTACTTATATGAAAGATTTGATATCAATAAAAGGCGCCAAGTTATAATCCTATAAAAATTACGTTTCTTTACTTAAGTCATAAGTATTGTTACGCCCGTGTCTTTGCCCGCGTCGTTCGATGTACCAGCGAGCCGGTCCAGCTGTCAGATGTTTCCCTGACGACGCGTTGTCGTCTGTCAAACGGACGATATATCAGACTTGGAGACGAGCCGTCGATTCGTTCGGACGTGCTTTACTCTGCTCTATCTATTCGCTGCGTTATTTGTTCACAGTCATTATAATAAAGCGTGTTCCTTGTTTTCTTAATTTGGTGTTCCTTTTATTCCTCCCGCGGCCTTCCGGTGCGCGTGCGCGAACGCGAGTGCGGAAGCGCGTACGTTACGCGAGCGAGTGCGTGAACGCGACATTCACCGCCCCGGGCGTAACAGTATCTTACTTATATGAAAGATTTGAAATAATAAATGGCGCCAAGTTATAATCCCATAAAAATTACGTTTCCTTACTTAAGTCGTAAGTGTATTACTTATATCTTAAGTGACATATAATTAAAAATTAAAATTTAAGCAGTACCATCTTATTTTTACAAAATAAAAGTATTGTTATTTCTTTTTGTATTTTAAATACAATTTTGTAATAAAATAAAATATTTAAAAGAAAATAAAATAACTACTACCACTTGAATTGCAATAGGAAAAGTTTTGAAAGAATTAAAAGATACGTATTACTTGGGTTTAACTTTTTTTAAATTTAAAAATACTATCTTACCTAGGGTTATATTTTTTAAAAGTAGTACAACAGTTTATTTTGTAGGTAATGTAGACACCTAAGA
>NW_012038866.1:0-511 GCF_000956235.1 Wasmannia auropunctata | reverse complement strand
AATTTTACACCGATACTATGTTATTTTTTTACCTTTTATAATGTCCTGATGCGCGAAAAAAGACACTAAAAAATTTTTTTTTAAGGGTACCTTCTGGGTCTTTTTCATGTTTTTTCAAGAATTTTTTTTTTATAGTGAAATATATTGAAACACTGAGCACTTTTTACATAATATTGGATACATATTGAAGTATACAAAAAAATTTTTTTTGAATTTTTTCCATCATTGATGGCAACAAAATGGCGGCTGCAATGGTTATCCCTAAAAATCTGGTTGACGTGATATCTCCAGTTAGAAACGTCTGAAACAAAAAATTCAAAAAGAATCTTAAAATATATGTAAGTGGCTATAGCCGGTACCGGAATTAAACATTTTGGGCAAAAAAAAATGGCGGACTTTTTAATTTTTTTATTTATTTTTTGCAATTAAAATTGTTTAAAAAATAGGTTCAAAATTAGTGAAAATGTTTAATTCCGGTACTGGCTATAGCCACTTACATATATTTTAAGAT
>NW_012038865.1:0-459 GCF_000956235.1 Wasmannia auropunctata | reverse complement strand
TTCCAACATTGAATTTTTAAAATCTTTGGGTTTTACCGTGCATAGTATCTGAGATGGCTAATATCCTAAACATTGGAGGGGAACCAGTCTTTGACGACAGCATCGTCAAGATTGATACTCACACGTACAATCCATATGCTAATACTGCGTTTGGACACAGCGATGAAATACGAATACCCATACAACAGCAGGATTTATACACATTACCATGCGAAAGTTTTCTCTACGTCGAAGGAAAAATGTCGATAAAGGAAAAGAAGGAAGGTGACAACGCTTGCAAAGAATTGCGTAACGTTCATGTTTGATGAAATTCGATACGAACTCAACGGTGTGGAGATTGACCGCAACAGAAACGTTGGAATTACCACTACTATCAAGAACTATTTATCGCTAACGTATGGCAAAGCTGCAATTTTGCATAATGCTAGATGGGCCCTAACACCACACATATCCGAAGGA
>NW_012038864.1:0-355 GCF_000956235.1 Wasmannia auropunctata | reverse complement strand
CGCGTTGTGGATCAATACGGTCGATTGCTCCATTTTCGCGGAGAAGAAATCACTGTGAGGCTGCACGTACGGAGACGACCGCGATAACGTGAGATGCTTGTGCTGAATGAGCAGGTGAAACATACAGGAGACACAATTTTAACTGGAGAGACAACTGTAAAAAACATTCGAGAAGAACCTATCAAGAAGAAGCTCACTGCTTCCAACATTGAATTTTTAAAATCTTTGGATTTTACCGTGCATAGTATCTGAGATGGCTAATATCCTAAACATTGGAGGGGAACCAGTCTTTGACGACAGCATCGTCAAGATTGATACTCACACGTACAATTCATATGCTAATACTGCGTTTGGA
>NW_012038863.1:0-595 GCF_000956235.1 Wasmannia auropunctata | reverse complement strand
ATTTTAGTTTAATAAATCGTAAGTGACACATCAGTAAGTTTTGAACTTCAACTTTCAAAAAGCTTTTTCGACTCGGCGGTAGCGTGTCTGCCTAGTCATCGTGAGGCGCTGCGTGTCCGTTCGCGTCTCGACGAATAATTTTTTTTTTTAATTAAAAATTCTACTTTTTGCAAAAAAAAGTAATAATATAATAAATCACGCGGATTTATACACTTTGTTCATTTACTTCCCATAAAAAAAACTTGTACATATGTTTTCTCTTTTTTTTCATACACGTTGTTTTGAAAATTAATTTTCTAAATTGCTGTGTATTAAAAATAAAAATTAAAAATAAAATTTCTACATTTAGAAAAGAAAGAATATTATGAATTATTGCCTTAGGTCAAATTATTTATAATATTCTTACATTTCTAAATGTAAAAATTTAATAGTCTTAATACACAGCAATTTAGAAAATTAATTTTTAAAACAGTGAATATAATAAAAAAGGGAAAATGTATGTACAAATTTTTTTATGAGAAATAAACAAACACAATGTCTAAATCCGCGTGATTTATTATTATTACTATTATTTTATATTATAATTAAACATTCT
>NW_012038862.1:0-701 GCF_000956235.1 Wasmannia auropunctata | reverse complement strand
CGGGCGCGCCCCCCCTCCCCCGCCGTTTGCAAAAACCTCGGCTTCGCCTCGGTTTGGAAAATCACATTTGACGTATTAAATTTGGCCAACTATATTTACTTTTATTATACTAGCATTACAGACGCGCGCTCCGCGCGCGCTATTTAACTGCACTTTTTACTTTTACTATTAATTTACTATAATTATACATAAACCTCAATACATATAATAACTGTCAAAAGTCAATGCCATGACAGCCACTCACGAAGTTAGCGAAAGAGTCGAAAATCTGAAAAATATTTTTATATACTTTCAGTTTTCTATATTTTAGAAAAAAAAACTCAAGAACGTGTTTTGCCTCGTTTTCAAGAAAAAAATTTTTTTAGTTCTTGATGTGGGGAAAATCTGTCGATTCTCAGCGTGCGACTCTTACAAAAACAGCCAAACTTACAAAATATCTCTACCATACTGCTAGTATGTTGTTCGCAGCCGCTGTTTTGTATTGACTGGACAGTCAATACTTTATAAAATCGACTTTACAATATTTCACTCTTCAAACAATTTTATCATTTATTCCGACGATTTCGACTTCTCGCTTGCGTTTTTTTAATCACAGTCTGCTGTACAGTAAATATCTAATCTTGCGTTATAATTATTATCAAGTATTTTGTTGCATTATAATTATATTATGTAATTATATTTTGTTGTATTATAATTATATT
>NW_012038860.1:0-1792 GCF_000956235.1 Wasmannia auropunctata | reverse complement strand
TAAATTTAATAATTTAAGATAATAATATCTCTTACGAGCATACGTATATTTACTTTGAATATACAATGAGGTATTTAATAACATTGTTCAACAAAAAATAATCTTCTTTAAGAACAATTATGAAGATAAAGATACAAATTTCTCGTATCTTTTCTCGTATTTTTAGTTAATGAATTTGATTTAATTAATGTATGTCATTAAGAATATGCCATTAAGAAATATGTCATTAAAAAAATTCACCAATTAAGAACTCATTCGATTCCTAATTCTCCCCATGATGACATAGGCGTTAGAAAGCTGGTCCATAAAGAAAGTGAATAGGTGACATATTGACGCGTCCGAATTTTTTGTTGGTGAAGAATGGTTAGAGTGTCATAGATGGACAGATGCACGAATACGTCAATCCTGGCCAAACTCAACATCAAGGAGAAGCTAATTGTAAGTACAACCATTAATAAAGCCGTAATAAAATATTTCGGCCACATCATGCGATAAGGTAACAAAGCTCTTGAGAGGCTTGTGGTCGAGGTTAGGATTGAGGGCAAAAGACCAAAGGATCGATTCTCGATCTATACATCGATCAGATAAAGAGGTTAACCGGTACTGCAATATGTGAATGTGCACACAAAGCTATGCTAAAAATATGTAGAGAGACAGTGAAAAACTGTCCATTATAGATGCTATCACGATGCCCGGATTCAGGCGCAACGAACGAGAAGAACGATTTAATAATCAAATAATTTTTTATTATTTTTTTAAGTTTAAAAAAATAATTAAAAAATATTTAATAGATATTGAGTAGATTCTAAATGGCCTAATAGATCCCAACAGGGACTCAATAGACTCTGTATTGATACATTATAATCATCATATCATTCTAATCATAAGCCACTTAATACAATATTTAACATAAAAATAAATTAAAAAAAATTATAGATTACAATAAATCATAAAAATAACACTAACAAACATGTATTATTGATATCTTTTTTATAAATATTACATATATACACAATATATGAAATGTATATACATATGTAAAACATGTTCCATAGAAATATCTATTATATGTGTGTGTCATAAACGTATTATATGTACAAACGTATCAGTAAATTTTTATTTTTGTTAAGAAATGCAAGTTTTATAATTTTTTCTTTTTGTGCATGTTTCAAATTTTTGTCAACATAACAAAATTTTGATTAAGAATTAAGGAACAGGATTGAAATTAAAAATGGAACTGAATTATACATGAACAACTGGAAGAAATGATAGGCGAAAAGCTTTGAAAGCTTAACTAGTTATGCATTAGACTGCTAAAACAATCAAGGAATCAGCAATTTTGCAATAAAATAATCTCAAGGTTATCACTTACTTTTCACAAGGACCCTAGTCAACCACGAACTCCGCATTGACGGTGGCGATGCTATATTGCGGTAGAAATCATAGAAACTTCTTGTCATATTAGTCCTGTTCTTTACACGTCATATATCGGTTTTAAGTCATAAACCGTGATAATTCTACAGAATATATTGTATGCCGATATCATAAGCAGTGTAAAATTGATCAATCACAGTTGAATATGAAGAGAATACTCGACTTGAAGAAAATAACGGACATACTGTGAAAAATGTTGACAATGAATTTTGTGTTGCGTACCATTTCGTTATTATGTGCTTAATTGTGAAAATGTGACTTGTCTCGTATTTATCAAAGTCGTAAAAGTGGATGGAAATTATATAGTTATTATCAAATTTTATACGTAAAATATTTTTTCCATTCCTTTCAACAGCTG
>NW_012038859.1:0-792 GCF_000956235.1 Wasmannia auropunctata | reverse complement strand
CCGCATTAACAGAAATATTTCACGAATATCAGGACAAGATCGCAATAGTTTTTCGATAACTACTTTACCCAAAAATCCTGTCGAACCTGTCAAAAATATACTTTGTCCAGCGTAAAACGCAGGGATTGACTTGGCTGAATCAATAGTCATCTTGTTCGTTATTCTTAAAACAAACCCAGCATAAACAATAAGACAATGTTTTCTGATAATTTAAGAAAAACGTAGATAGTTGAAACACTTGGAATGGTTGCCACTTTTGCTATGTCGATAGAAAAATTCGTTTTGATCAAATAAATGCTTATTCATACTAAGGTCGACTTTATTATAAATTAAATTGTTATCGCGTCATATCCATTAGTTAATGAAATCTACATACAATACCGATCAAAAGTTTGAACGCACTACGCGATTTTCCTTATTCGTCTTAAGAAAGAAAGAAAGAGATAGAGAGAGAGAGAGAAAGAGAGGATCGAGGATGCTGACAAACAATATTAAAATAATTTAAATTGATAATTAAATTCCAATTGTATAATGCATTTTTACTCGAATAATCAGACGGAAATGATGACGTAAATCAATGAAAAAATCAAGTTATTTATACATTTTAAAGTAATTATCGTAGCAATTTTTTACGATTTTTTAGCGATTTAAATAAATTTAATAATTTAAGATAATAATATCTCTTACGAGCATACGTATATTTACTTTGAATATACAATGAGGTATTTAATAACATTGTTCAACAAAAAATAATCTTCTTTAAGAACAATTATGAAGATAAAGATACAAATT
>NW_012038858.1:0-482 GCF_000956235.1 Wasmannia auropunctata | reverse complement strand
AGATGTGTATAAGAGACAGATTTACAACAGAAGGATAAAACGGTTTAAAATTATCCGCAGCAACATTTTACTTTAAATGTGTATTTTTTATAATATTTTATTAATTTATTATACTATACTCTTTTAAAAGTTTTAATGTCAAAAATAACTTCTTTTAATAATAATGTTGTGATAATATTTTTTTTTTTAATTTTGCGTTTAAATAAGATACATTAAAGCGGAAAATTTTAAAAATTATAAAAATTTTAAAGAGAAATAGACTATTAAAAAAAAATTATTACATTTAGCTTACCGGCAACTTTAATATTTTTTCAAGTCTTTCATTAATAGATGATCCTTTTTTTGGCCGCATTAACAGAAATATTTCACGAATATCAGGACAAGATCGCAATAGTTTTTCGATAACTACTTTACCCAAAAATCCTGTCGAACCTGTCAAAAATATACTTTGTCCAGCGTAAAACGCAGGGATTGACTTGGCT
>NW_012038857.1:0-347 GCF_000956235.1 Wasmannia auropunctata | reverse complement strand
CTTCGTATTAATCGCATAGATAAAATTCCTTTTCCACATTAAACACACATGCTAATGCATCTGGCTCTGGTGTGTTTTAGTACCAAAAACAGGAAAAAATTAAGAAATTATAGATTTCGTTATCCATTTTAACCTCAACATGGCGACTAATACTATCAATTTACCAAAACGTTTACGTTCGTGAAAAAGTTAGGCAGGTTATATGCTCGAAATGAAGGCAGAGCCAGATGTACAATAAAGAAATGAATATAGGTGAGTCGTTAAAATCAAATTTAGAAGCCAAATAAAATACATTTGTAATCCTACAAATTCGTGTATATGTATACGTGAGATATATTGATGTGGTA
>NW_012038856.1:0-709 GCF_000956235.1 Wasmannia auropunctata | reverse complement strand
CATTGTTTGTACATGTAATTCGTAGTTTCGGCTGATATCATTTTGTACCAACAAACTGCCAAATTGTTGTACGAAGCAAATATTGGCACATGTGACAGCTCTAGACGCCATGTTGGACTAAGAAGAGGTAACGGAGATCTAAATTTCATAAATTTTTTGCGTTCTCAGCATAACCTCTACCAGCCGGAACTACAATGATGCCTATACTTTAATCGTGGAGAAGGATTTTTTAATCTGTTGCCTTTAATTATGTTTATTTTGTTATGGAAAATAATCGCGTTCGATCGATAAAACAGACGACTTTAGGATCGTCTTAAGAGGATGCTAAAGCCGTCTGTTTTATCGATAAAAATACCATTTTTATCAGATATAAAATACTTCGTATTAATCGCATAGAATAAAATTTCCTTTTCCACAATTAAAACACACATGCTAATGCATCTGGCTCTGGTGTGTTTTGTACCAAAAACAGGAAAAAATTAAGAAATTATAGATTTCGTTATCCATTTTAACCTCAACATGGCGACTAATACTATCAATTTAACCAAAACGTTTACGTTCGTGAAAAAGTTGGCAGGTTATATGCTCGAAATGAAGGCAGAGCCAGATGTACAATAAAGAAATGAATATAGGTGAGTCGTTAAAATCAAATTTAGAAGCCAAATAAAAATACATTTGTATCCTACAAATTCGTGTATATGTATACGTA
>NW_012038855.1:0-683 GCF_000956235.1 Wasmannia auropunctata | reverse complement strand
TTTATCTGGTAATAATAATTATTTTTATTTTACAATTTTGTACATATATTATGTTTACATAACTTAACATCATTTTTCTCTAATAAATATAATATTGTAATTTTCTATTTTTAGGTAAAATAGTGAAAAAGCTTGGATACGGTTACACTTTTATATTTTGTTTTATATGTTACGCACTCCGACTGATATTGATATCTGTAGCACCAACGCCATGGTGGATAATTCCTATAGAATTTTTACAGGGACCATCGTATGCGCTCTGCTTTACAATAATTATAGCGTACACGAGCGTAATAGCACCTCCTGGTACTTCAACTACTGTTCAAGGATTGGTTCAAGGCTTGAACGATGGTTTAGGTAAGTTTTCCTTTACATTATCCCTTATTCATTAAGCACTATTTTATTACGAAAAGACTACACATACGAATAATTTGTAAGAATAACGTGTATTATATATATTTTTTGCCATCGATTATTTATTATTGTCACTATACGAAATGTTACATTATTTCTAGGACTCTCGATTGGCAATTTGATAGGTGGTATTTTATTTAAGAAATTTGGTGGTACAAAGACTATGAGAATATTTTCAATATTTGCAGCATTTTCTGCATTAATATATTTTTTTCTTCACATTTTGTATTTAAAGCATGAAACAGGTAAGAAATAAAATTTAATATTTT
>NW_012038854.1:0-425 GCF_000956235.1 Wasmannia auropunctata | reverse complement strand
AGACTCACGTCTGAAATGATTCACATTAAGGTGCCTTTTCATGCTGACGCTTGACGCTCATTTTTAGCGTCAAAGTAAGTCACGTGATCATAGCTGACGCTGGCTTGCACAAAAAGCGGCAACGTCAAATTTAGCGTCAATCGTATCTAAAATGTTCGGAAGAAAATATTATATGTGGTTAAACGAGTGTACGAAAAAGTTATTAGAACAAAATCAACGACATAAAAAACTTTTAGCGGCAGTTTTGATAAACGAATTACAACAGAAAAGAAAAAATTATCATAAGAAGCGTTATTGGATAAATCCAATATTCAAAGACCGATACAATCACGGATTTTATCACGCAATCTTTCCTGTTATTATTTTGGAAGAAGCACGATTTCGAAATTATTTTCGTATGATTCCTGCACAATTTGAGGAGTTGT
>NW_012038853.1:0-644 GCF_000956235.1 Wasmannia auropunctata | reverse complement strand
TTGAATAACTCGATGAAAAAAAATCGCACAATGCTGCAAACTTCATTTGCGTGCAATTTTTATTTTACTTTCTGGAACTTTGCAAAGTTCGCAAAAAAATTCGTCAAATCTCAAAATCTCTCCCAAACTTTGCAAGGTTCCATGATTCGAATTAAATTTTGCACATAAATGCGGATTACAGTTTTCGAAAGCGTGAATCTTTAGCTTTAATTTGAGCAGTCGGCGAACGTTGTCCGATTTTTTGTCGCCGAGTTATTCAACATTGAAGTAAAAATGATCTTTATGCTTCAACATTAAATAACTCAGTGAAAAAAAATCGCAAAATGCTCAACGAGTGCGCAAATTAAAGATAGAGATTCGCGCTTTCGAATGCTGTAAACCGCATTTATGTGCAATTTTTAATTCACGTCGAGGAATCTTGCAAAATTTGTAACAAATTTTGTCGCATCTTTATTTATATTCGTAATGCTCCGTAAAAGATCAATAAGATCGATGTAAACCTCATTTGCGTGCGATTTTTATTTTACTTTTTGTAACTTCGCAAACTTGGTAAAAAATTTTTAGATTTGATGCATCTCCATTTGCATCCGTGCAGCTTTGTAAAGAATCAGTAAGTAATTTAATGAATTAAGATCGGAAGAGCA
>NW_012038852.1:0-348 GCF_000956235.1 Wasmannia auropunctata | reverse complement strand
ATTGAATAACTCGGTGACAAAAAATCGCAAAATGCTCAACAAGTGCGCAAATTAAAGATAAAGATATATGCTTTCAAATTCTATAATCTGCATTTGTGAACGAATTTATTATTTGAATTTATGTCGAGAAGCCTTGCAAAATTCGTAATAAAGTGTATCGCATTTTTATTTCCGTATATTTACTCCGTAAAAGATCAACAAATCTGTCATCAAAGATCTGTCAAATATCAAAAACTTCTCCAAACTTTGCAAGGTTCTATAATCCAAATTAAAAATCGCACATAAATGCAGTTTACAATTTTCCAAAGCGTGAATCTTTAGCGTACTTGTTGAGTATTATGCGATTTT
>NW_012038851.1:0-564 GCF_000956235.1 Wasmannia auropunctata | reverse complement strand
TAAATTTTTCAATTTTCAAAATTTTCAAAAAAGTCCCCAGGGCGAACTGAGATAGCTACGGCACTTTGACTTGTGGGAGGTGATAGAGGGGGTCGTCCTCTGTCGATGAAAACTCCCAATTCAATTTCAAATCTCTACTAACCCCAACCAAATCTTGACTATAGAAAATAAAATAAAAAAAATACTAAAATTACCGGACCTACCCTACTTATGCAGCTCGACGAGAGGAACGAGAAGGTACTTCTTCGCCATGCCTCTATCTCTCGTCCTTTCGCCTGTAGAGGTCGTTTTGACTTTTCAGAACTTTACAAAACTCCCACGACTAAACGGTTGCAGATAGAGCCATGGTGAAGAGGTACCTTTTTGTTCCTCTCGACGAGTTCTATAAGGGAAAATACCAAACCTAAAAAATCCAAAAAAACCTTTTTTGGAACATAAAAGTCCTGTAACTTTTAAACGGCAACAGATACAAGGTTGGCGCATAGGACCTTTTTGTAGGGCTCGTCGAGATCGTATGAGAAACCGCCTTTGGATTTTTCAAAAATACGAAATTTTTCAATTTTC
>NW_012038850.1:0-303 GCF_000956235.1 Wasmannia auropunctata | reverse complement strand
TTTAATATATGTATAGTACAACTTTTTTTGTTAATCCTTGCGAGTGCGTAAATAGTAGCGAGAAACGTGAACGAATGCACGGATAAAGATTGTTCTCGTGCAATTTCGATTTTATTGTCTTAATGCGATGTATTAAAAAAGTTATATTGTGACAACGAATATATTGCGGGTTTTTTTTTTATTTTCATACGTAGATTTTCTTTGACTCGACAATATAACAAATTTAAACGTTAAGAACGTCATATTAGATTACGCGAATAATTGTCGAGGAATCTAAAACTGATGTTCATAACGTTGAAATTT
>NW_012038849.1:0-838 GCF_000956235.1 Wasmannia auropunctata | reverse complement strand
TTGAAATTTATGATGTAAATAAGATTATTGGATTGGATCGGCGTCAATGGTGGAAAACAGCTGAAGTTCGAGCACAGTTTCTTACGTCTTCCGAATCCGATCGAAAGCAGCAGTTGGTGCAGAAATTACTGGACGCAGCGGCCGATGATTTGAAGACAGTTGATGGAGTCAGAAGAGAGACGACGGATATATTTTTGTAAGAGGAAGAGAGGTTAGTCGCACAAAATGTTTTTTTTTCAGAGTTTTATGTTTTCTCTAACTGTTTGTATTTTTGCAGAATGGAAAGAGGACGACAGGTCGTGGATATTAATGGATCATTAAAAGTTTCGTTATTATTCGTTGTTTACAGTAATCTATGCGATGCGAGATAGTGTTTTGAGGTGTGTGTTGAAGTCAATATATTCTTAAAGTAGTTGAAATTTGGTGTGGCTCACCTTTGCGACAAATTTTAACGTTGTGAACGTCATATATTAGACTGCTCGAATAATTGTCGAAGATTCTAACATGATGTTCATGACGTTAAAATTTGCTGCATTAGTGATCCATTGAAAATTTGTGTATGCAATGAAAAAAATTGTTCTCGTGCAATTTCGATTTTATTGTCTTAATGCGATGTATTAAACAAGTAATTGTATACACGTACTGAGAAGTAAAGTTTTTGAAACTCTTGTTAAATTTATAGTGTCAAATTTAACCTTATTTAATATATGTATAGTACAACTTTTTTTAATCCTTGCGAGTGCGTAAATAGTAGCGAGAAACGTGAACGAATGCACGGATAAAGATTGTTCTCGTGCAATTTCGATTTTATTGTCTTAATGCGATGTATTAAAAAAGT
>NW_012038848.1:0-308 GCF_000956235.1 Wasmannia auropunctata | reverse complement strand
CACATTTCAGAGGACCGCCGATTAAAGTCGACGGGGGTGGTGGAGGGCCTCTACATGTTGATTTGATTTTAAATAAAATAATATCAAATAAAATTTTTGTTCAAATTTAAAATAAAATCTAATTCATAATTAGGAAAATATCAAGTTTAGCCAAAATATGTAATGTCAACAATACTTGGTAAAAGAAAAACAAGTTTATAGAAAGATAAGATAATGTTCAAATATTTCGCAAATTTTTTAGTATATAATATATATTTTCTATTTTCTTATAAAATAAATTGTACATTAAAAATTGTAGTAACTAAATA
>NW_012038847.1:0-434 GCF_000956235.1 Wasmannia auropunctata | reverse complement strand
AGAAATACGGGTAGGTAGGAATACAACACTGTTAAATCTATAGTGTCAAACTAAATCTTGTTTAAGTCGCCGCTGCTCTTACTTAATAAATAGTTCTTTTTTATTAAAACAATGGAGTTAAATAATTTAAAAGTTTACAGTTCAAATTTAACCCAAATTTGGATTAAATTCTATTGTTTTATTTAAAAGTAACTATATTGTTTTAGTTAAAAATAATCATTTATTAAGAAGAAGCTGCAGTAGCGACTTAAATAAAGTTCAATTTGACACAATGATTTAACAGTGCACATTTCAGAGGACCGCCGATTAAAGTCGGCGGGGGTGGTGGAGGGCCTCTACATGTTGATTTGATTTTAAATAAAATAATACCGAATAAAATTTTTGTTCAAATTTAAAATAAAATTTAATTCATAATTAGGAAAATATCAAGTTTA
>NW_012038846.1:0-510 GCF_000956235.1 Wasmannia auropunctata | reverse complement strand
GTCAAAATATGACCGGACTATGGCCAGGAACAACGAAAGGTAGGTCCAATCTGGCCCGAAGAAAGAAGAAAGAAGATACGACAAAGGTAAATGGTCAATTGGCCACAATGATTGAGTAAGGTACACTATTTTATTAAATTTATTATTATAAGTATATGGGCAATTTTTCTGAATTTTCAGATTTTCTACATTTCGGGTGGGTTATATCTCGGGTGGGTTTCTCGCTGGATTAACCAGCACATAGGATTTAATCCCTAAAAAATTTAAACCTTAAAATATTTAATCCTAAAAAAATTTCTTAATAAATTGCATATCGCGTCGCGGTTTTAATATTTTAAATTGAAATACGCGTAGGTAGGCAAATTATTAGGAAAAAATATGGATAGGTAGAAATACGGGTAGGTAGGAATACAACACTGTTAAATCTATAGTGTCAAACTAAATCTTGTTTAAGTCGCCGCTGCTCTTACTTAATAAATAGTTCTTTTTATTAAAACAATGGAGTTAAAT
>NW_012038845.1:0-454 GCF_000956235.1 Wasmannia auropunctata | reverse complement strand
ATTTCCACTTTGAGGATAGAACTCTAGCCTCTGACGGCGTCTCGCGTCCTGGGCGAGTCTCGTCGCCGATTATATAAACGTTCGTTGCGTCGAAAAATCCGTACAAAGAGTCGCGCGACTCGTAAATTTTTCACGAATGTAACTATGATTCTCGTAGTTACTCTCTTTTTCGCGCATCCTAACATTTAACTCGGGTCGCGTTAAAAGTCGCGCCGCGCAGTGACTCTCATTCGATGGACTCTTAGTCCAGGAGGAAGAGGCCTGGGAGAGGCATCGGGCATCGACGTCAAAAACCTTGGGGTAAATATAATTTTTTATTCGTATAAAATAATGTGAAATGTTAATTATTTTAAGCACATCTTGCAAATGAATTTTATGTTTGTTTGTTACAGTATCGCCTACTCAATCCTGAGAGGAGGAGGAGGCCTGGGAGAGGCATCGGGCATCGGCGTCA
>NW_012038844.1:0-685 GCF_000956235.1 Wasmannia auropunctata | reverse complement strand
CCTCCGCGCGGTTACCGGAACACTCACGATGTTTCAACACTGTGATTCTCGCGAGAATTCCGACTCTCTTGGTGTCCTTGATTCCCTCGCGGGGTTTCTTTGGGCCCGGGGTCAGAGTCTGGCTCTTCTCCGGTTATTCACAATGTCTGAACACTGTGACTCGCGGGAGTTCCGACTCTCTTGGTGTCCTTGATCCCCTCGCGGGGTATCTTTGGGCCCGGGGTCAGGGTCGGGCTCTCCTCCGGTCATCCGATCACTCGTGACGTTTAGACTAATCGAGTACATGATTGGCCGGGCACGAATGAGGCGGTGTAAGCCAATGCCGCATTCTGAGCTCGTCTTCCACGGCTTGAGGACGTCTAGGCAGTGGCGTTTGTGAAGGTGCTGGAAGGTCATAGATTGGGTGCGGATGTTCCGACTCTCTTGGTGTCCTTGATTCCCTCTCGGGATTTCTTTGGGCCTGGGGTCAGGGTCGAACTTCTCTCCGGTTACCGGTGGATTTCCACTTTGAGGATAGAACTCTAGCCTCTGACGGCGTCTCGCGTCCTGGGCGAGTCTCGTCGCCGATTATATAAACGTTCGTTGCGTCGAAAAATCCGTACAAAGAGTCGCGCGACTCGTAAATTTTTCACGAATGTAACTATGATTCTCGTAGTTACTCTCTTTTTCGCGCATCCTAACATTT
>NW_012038843.1:0-397 GCF_000956235.1 Wasmannia auropunctata | reverse complement strand
CTTGCCAGCCCGCTCAGAGATGTGTATAAGAGACAGACTCTAGTCTCTAACGGCGTCTCGCATTCTGGGAAGGTCTCGTTGTCAATTATATAAATGGTTCGTTGTGTCGGGAACCGATGGAGGATAGATAAGTTATTGATCTTTATCGTGGAGTTCTCGTGGTCGAGTTTCGACTCTCTTGGTGTTCTTGATCCCCTCACGGGGTTTCTTTGGGCCCGGGGTCAGGGTCGAGCTCCCCGGATTACCTCCGCGCGGTTACCGGAGCACTCACGATGTTTCAACACTGTGATTCTCGCGAGAACTTCCGACTCTCTTGGTGTCCTTGATTCCCTCGCGGGGTTTCTTCGGGCCCGGGGTCAGAGTCTGGCTCTTCTCCGGTTATTCACAATGTCTGAAC
>NW_012038842.1:0-591 GCF_000956235.1 Wasmannia auropunctata | reverse complement strand
TAGTTGCCTAAAAATAACCAAAACTAAAGTTACTAGATTATTGAAAGCTATTAATAAAATTTGAGACAATTTATTGATGAAATAGAAAAAATACTTGTATATACGGATCTAGCAAATAACTAGCAAACGTTTTAGCACCGAAATATTTATAAAATTATGAGATAAAAGTTTTAAATGGCGGTTACACCCGTTACACTTGTCCACATTTTATTTTCGATTTTTACCCAAAATAATTAATATGCAAACAAAATAAAAATAGATGCAAAAATTAGCAAACGACTAGCAATCGAATGACGTATTCGAAATTATTGAAATCGTTAGTTCAACAGCTGACTTCATACCGGTCATGTTATCCCTTCCACCATGATCCTCTCTGATTCAACCTTTGAGTATATAGACATGGAGGGGGATGTTGGCTCGAAAACTGTGTCCAAGATGTGTGCGAGAGAGAAAGGTAGACGGGTAATGTTCGTCTTCTCTGCGCATGCGTCGATCATTTAACAGACAGAGAGAACGAAGTATCACGTGGTATCGCTCGTATACCTTTCTCTCTCGCACTCCTTGCCACTCTTGGACTCGCTTGCGGCCTAC
>NW_012038841.1:0-379 GCF_000956235.1 Wasmannia auropunctata | reverse complement strand
TTCAATAATCTAGTAACTGGCGCAAACAAGAACAGCGCATGCGCATCGAGTTGCCTAAAAATAACCAAAACTAAAGTTACTAGATTATTGAAAGCTATTAATAAAATTTGAGACAATTTATTGATGAAATAGAAAAAATACTTGTATATACGGATCTAGCAAATAACTAGCAAACGTTTTAGCACCGAAATATTTATAAAATTATGAGATAAAAGTTTTAAATGGCGGTTACACCCGTTACACTTGTCCACATTTTATTTTCGATTTTTTACCCAAAATAATTAATATGCAAACAAATAAAAATAGATGCAAAAATTAGCAAACGACTAGCAATCGAATGACGTATTCGAAATTATTGAAATCGTTAGTTCAACAGCTA
>NW_012038840.1:0-352 GCF_000956235.1 Wasmannia auropunctata | reverse complement strand
CTAAAGACTTGTAGTCATCAGTACTTGGCCAACTACTTCCGGGACAATTTCTCAATTTTTTAAATTTTATAATGGGATCCATACGATGACTGATACACACCATCTACCTTACGATGACTTTATACGCATCATCGACAGACTCCCCCCCCAACGATTCTCCCAAAGCGTCGTCATTGTTACTAATTGTCGGCACAATTTCCAGGAAAATCTATGACATTCGTACAGCTTCATTCCACATCAAGATTAGATTCATTCCATATGAAACTTAATTAATATTCTCTCATCAGCTAAATACTTACCGCATTTTTATTTATATATGTAAATGTTAGGAACATTATAGGAAATGTGTGCA
>NW_012038839.1:0-380 GCF_000956235.1 Wasmannia auropunctata | reverse complement strand
ACGTACACAAAAAAATATTAATACGAAGGAGAATAAAGAAGGTATATCATATGCGTCAGCATGCGATTTGGATATAGTTCGTGCGTGATCTATTAGAAAAAGAAATAGAGTACAATATATGTAATATCAGCAGCGGGAGAGAGTGAACTTCAGATCTATTGCGTACTTTGATTTGGAGACTATTGGACTTTCAATAAAATCATCTGATGTTTGTAAAATCGCTGTAAAACATAAAAATAAAGAATTGAATGTTTATGTAATTCCTTTACAAGATATTGTTCACAAATTATTGATAAAATAAAACTAATCAGCCAAAAAATGGATTCTAATAATGATTTGGGAGAAAATATATACAAGTAGTACAAATTGTAATACTACTT
>NW_012038838.1:0-337 GCF_000956235.1 Wasmannia auropunctata | reverse complement strand
TAATTTAGAAAAAACTGAGTTTAATTTTTACAGTGACTAATCGTAAATAAATAATTGTTATCAATAAATGGCGCCAAGTAATGATTCCATAAAAATTACGTACACAAAAAAATATTAATACGAAGGAGAATAAAGAAGGTATATCATATGCGTCAGCATGCGATTTGGATATAGTTCGTGCGTGATCTATTAGAAAAAGAAATAGAGTACAATATATGTAATATCAGCAGCGGGAGAGAGTGAACTTCAGATCTATTGCGTACTTTGATTTGGAGACTATTGGACTTTCAATAAAATCATCTGATGTTTGTAAAATCGCTGTAAAACATAAAAATAA
>NW_012038837.1:0-443 GCF_000956235.1 Wasmannia auropunctata | reverse complement strand
TTAGGCTTGTAATTACGTGCTTTTTTTGTCCTGTAATATATATTCTGTCTGTATATGTATATTACAAAATCTAAATATGTCTTATCCCTAATTACATATATAATCGTGAAAATTGTATTGATCATTGATAACAAAATAATGATATCCATAAATATTTTTTACAGAATAAGCTCAAAGTAAAAGTAAAATGATAAATCTGCTTATTTTCTGTGTAATTTAGAAAAAAACTGAGTTTAATTTTTACAGTGACTAATCGTAAATAAATAATTGTTATCAATAAATGGCGCCAAGTAATGATTCCATAAAAATTACGTACACAAAAAAATATTAATACGGAGAATAAAGAAGGTATATCATATGCGTCAGCATGCGATTTGGATATAGTTCGTGCGTGATCTATTAGAAAAAGAAATAGAGTACAATATATGTAATATCAGCAGCGG
>NW_012038836.1:0-329 GCF_000956235.1 Wasmannia auropunctata | reverse complement strand
TGAGAACAGAAAGATCAAAATGACATCAAAATGATATCAAAATAAGATCAAATTTTAATTTGTCAAAATGATGTCAAATTGCATAAATTTTTGATGTATTCTTGACCATTCCAATTTAATTGCTAAAATAAATTTGTTTTAAATACAATAAATTTTATTAATTAGCATCATATACTAGAGAATGAAAAAAAAATACATAACAAAATTGTGATTAAAAAATACATTTTTAGAACTTATTTACGATATTCCTAAAGCGGTCACTCATCCAAGCTATAAACCTTGTGGAACGTGCTTAACCTTGTGATCGTCCGAGAACTGATGCCTTCGAT
>NW_012038835.1:0-475 GCF_000956235.1 Wasmannia auropunctata | reverse complement strand
GGGTCGCGAAAGGGGGTTCCAGCGCGGACCCAGCTGCAATTTTCTTTCTCTCTCCCTCATGCGGTATCTCCGTCCCACCCATGATTTTCGCACGTGATGTAATTCGACGAAGAGATATGGAACGAAAGAAATTTAACACATAATGTATATTTAACAGACAATGTATATATATTTAGCACATGATTAATACATTTAACACATAATGTATATATAATTAATTATGTAACGCATCATGCACAATATGATCTGACGCGTAAGCTATGAGTTCACATTCAATAAGCGACGTTTTATCATATACCTTATGCAAAATATTTATCGCATCGTCTTTATTCACAATACAATTGTGACGTAAATAATCGACGAAATGCTTAAACTTATTACTAACGGCGTCAGTATTTTGATTTAAATTAAAGTATGCTTGCTCAACGCAATGTTCGAGTTCGAATATAAAAAGCATAGTCGACGGTTTCATGAA
>NW_012038834.1:0-694 GCF_000956235.1 Wasmannia auropunctata | reverse complement strand
GCTCAAGAGTAAAGTTGCCCCTTTGTATTCGTTATTCTGAAGAATCCAAAGGTTGTGCTGACTTGTGCTAAGCTAGCGCAATTTAAATATGCAATTTTGTATTATTAAAACAAGTGATGCGAATGTAAACGTTAATTGTATGTAGAATCGTATAAAATTATTTTTTGTTATACTTCTTTTGTTATCACTATTTAAAAGAAAAACTTTAGCACAATGTTAGCACAACCTAGCACAACTTGACACAATTGAGAAAATTGAAAAAAAACGAAAATGGGCTGATTTAAAAAATGGTTTTTTTAAGTTAATTGACGCATTTTTCGCACATTACAGGTTTAATATTCTAGCACAATGTAACACAAACCTAGCACAATTCAGCACAACTGTCGAAATTATTTAATTCTAAAAGTGGGGGGCTAACTTCGTGGAGGCGACATTGCCCCGGATTTCGTGGTACGAGCGGAGCCAATAACTCTCCGGCCGTCACGTTAAATAGTTCTTTGAGCAGTAACTTTAACAAGTTATTAAATCAAACCAAAATGTTTATGCGTATACCAAGAACTCCGATTAACAGACCAATGAATCAAATTATTTTAATAACTTTAACAAATTATTAAATCAAACAAAAATGTTTCTAGTAACTTTGACAAGTTATTAAATCAAACCAAAACGTTTATGCATATACCAAGAACTCGGA
>NW_012038833.1:0-1354 GCF_000956235.1 Wasmannia auropunctata | reverse complement strand
TCACACAGACATATCAGTGAACATCAAGATCTTACTTTGACCGTTTCGCAGCCTTCTTTTAATTTAATTTCGTTTGATTACACGGTCAGATATATGTATATACGTATATAAAATTAATTTTGTTTTAAGTAATTAAAAAATCCGTTGAGATATTTATATCTTTATAAGAAAATAACTATTTACTAAAAATTCTAGGTAATATTAATTGGTACTGAACATTAATAACAAATAATATGTTTTAAGTAATAATTTTGTTTTAAGTAATTAAAAAATCCGTTGAGATATTTATATCTTTATAAGAAAATAACTATTTACTAAAAATTCTAGGTAATATTAATTGGTACTGAACATTAATAACAAATAATATGTTGAAAATGGATTAATGTTCTTAATTTTCTGAAAATATAAATAAAAAATGTTTACTGATATCGTAATTAATTTAAGGAAAATCAGACAAAAATGACATTTTTTAAATAAATAAATGAGTTAATTGTTGCTCATTTTAACATATATAATAGAAATAATTATTTGAAATTAATAAAGTTATTTATTTTTTATAAACATCTTTGCAATTGTGAGAAATACGAAAAAATGTATTGTATAAAAGTTTCATAAAGTTTTTGATATTCTTTACAAACGTTTAAAGTTGTCATAAATTGCAAGTATGTCTAAGGTAAAGAAATGAAAAAAGAACATAAAATTGTAAATATATAAGCTTAATTAAATTAATAAAAGCTTTATATTTTTATAAAGAGTCAACGTTATGAACATGTCTTAGCAATAAAAAGAGAAAATAAATTTTAAAGTTAGAGAGTATTAAAAGAGTATTGTTATATTAAAATATATTTTAAACATTTTTATGTATGTCTAAGTTATTGTTAAATTAATTATAGTAATTACAATTAGATCAAGTTACTTTAAACACACACAAAAATTCTATTTTTAAATTGAAATTTCCTCTAATATATCTCATATTCCAAAGGAAAACTTTTACAGAAAGAGTACTGCTCTACAAAAAGTGAACTGTTCATCTAAAATTTATTAGATATTATTTTTTGGTTTCCCTTTTCTATTAAGAGGAATATGTTTATTTCAAGCGGAATGCCCTCTTACGAGCAATACGAGTAACACACGAAAAGCAATATGTGTTGCTGCGTTCTGCCGTGACGATTAATTGAAGTGTTACGCTGCATTTGCAAAAACATAGATGCAGTAAGGCTGCATTCCGGTATTCATTGCGAATACTGAAAAATTACAGTATAATAATGTGAATTATAAATATAGATTTACATGATTTGTACTATAAATGCAAGACGAAATTATTCTAACTATTAAAATATTGTGCACAGAATAT
>NW_012038832.1:0-392 GCF_000956235.1 Wasmannia auropunctata | reverse complement strand
TACATAATGGTCAGGAAATATTTTTGTACTTACAGAGACGCTACAGTGTATCCTTTACCGGACGGATAACGTTTCTATAGCAATAAATTATTATATCTTTTAATTATATGAATATTATCGGTAAATGCCTATTTTGTGAAAAAGTCTATATTTTTCCAATCACAATGCTGTAATAGCGATGACCATAAGTGCATTTGATGCACAAGCGCATAAGGTGTATGCATTTTTTTGCCCGATTTTATGTCATTCAGATACGTCGTCGTCGTCGTCGTCGTCGTCGTCTTCATCGCAAAATTTCAATCTTGTCCCCTTTCGTCTATAATTTATAATTTCGTCGCTGTTGTTGTCGTAGTCTTTTTCTTCGCTTTTTTTCATAAAATTTCAATGTTGTA
>NW_012038831.1:0-1311 GCF_000956235.1 Wasmannia auropunctata | reverse complement strand
TGAAAATTTTTGAAAATAATCATTTTTGAAAAATTCTATTAACGTTAATGAATAGAGGTAATTTTACTGTAAAACTTTTGTATAAAACATTTTTTGATATCTTGAATAGTTTTCGAGATATAACGAAAAAATGAAAAATTAATTTATATATAAGCGGTGGTTTCATCCCTTTAAACCGTTTTTGGGCCGCAACTGCTAATTTCTAAATTCATCTATTTAGGTAACCTACATGTATAAAAAGTTTCGTCAGAATTTGACACTTCGCGAGGTTCCCTTGTTAGCAAAAATTAGTGAAATCGTAGTAAAGACATTAAAAATGTAAAAAAACCGCCAAGTATATATTTTTTAACGTTTTTACCTCAAAAAAATTGTATCAGATTGAAAAAAATGAGACCTTTGTATCATCTTAAATATATAATACAACTTCGAAAAAAAAACTATTGTTAAATCATAAAAAACCTAAGTTATTAGGTTATAATAGCATTATCTTCAATATATAACAATTACGGAAAATTATTTTGTAATTAATATACCCCGAAAAAACTATTGTATCAAATTAAACAAACAAAATCCAAGTTGTATTATCTCTAACGTATTCATAATTTAAAAAGAATTTAATTTAATAAATTAAAAATATAACACTACCAAAAAGAAGTGAAATCAAAATATTATTTCAAGTATATTTATTGTAATTGAATTAAAAACTAAAAAAAATAATATACCTCGAAAAAAAAATTGTATTAAATTAAACAAATAAAATCCAAGTTGTATTATTTTCAATGTATACGTAAAAAATAAAAACAAGAAATGCATTAGATAGCGTAATGAGGACCGCAGAAATTAAAAAGGGATTTCGATAACAAGTAGCAAATTACGTGACAGAAAAATCAAAGATAGGAAAAAATCTCCAGTAAATGACACTAATTAATATTTCTATGAAATAAAAGGTTTTATCACAAAAAATTAAAAAGGTAACAACAGTACAAAAAGAAAAAATTAATTTGAATACAATTTTTCATGTCTCTTTGATTCCCTCTATCGAATGATGTACTAGCAACTCCTGCAACGTCTGAAAGTTCTTAAGCTCTTTCCCTCTGCCGAATTGCGTTTGATAACCATTGCTCTCTACCAAAACTTCTGGGCTGCACATTATTTTCTTTCTGATTTCCTCTACCAAATGATGTACTAGCAACTCCTGCAACGTCTGAATAATATTCTTGAGCTCTTTTCCTCTGCCGAATTAAATTTAATAACTCAAATTTAGCACTTCCACGAGCAGGTAGTGGAGCAACAACAGCTAATGGAATTTCT
>NW_012038830.1:0-311 GCF_000956235.1 Wasmannia auropunctata | reverse complement strand
GAGTTCAGACGTGTGCTCTTCCGATCTTTAATTTTAACTTTTTTTTGTTATATTTCGAAAACCATTTAAGATATCAAAAAATGTTTTATACAAAAGTTTTACAGTAAAATTATTTCTATTTACTTACGTTAATAATATTTTTTTAGAATAATTATATTTAAAAACTTGTTTGAAAATTTATGAAAATAATCATTTTTGAAAAATTCTATTAACGTTAATGAATAGAGGTAATTTTACTGTAAAACTTTTGTATAAAACATTTTTTGATATATTGAATAGTTTTCGAGATATAACGAAAAAAAGAAAAATTA
>NW_012038829.1:0-651 GCF_000956235.1 Wasmannia auropunctata | reverse complement strand
GTGAAAAATGGAAAAAATAAATCTTTACTATTCATATTATTTAATTATACATAATATGAACTGAATACATCTTTACAACTTATAGTATAAATAAAATAGTAAAACAACAAAATTGTGTTAATAATATTGTTTTTTGTTAATATTATTGTCTTTTACAGTAACTATAATATAATAACAGTACGTATAATATCGCTAGTCCGGAGCAATAGAGTCATATCTCAAAAAATGTTATTTTTCAGGAGAGCTTTTCAAAGTTTGGCAAAAATACCCACAAGTAGAAATGGCATTTTTGGCGAAAAATGGTATTTTTAAGATATGCCTCTATTGCTCCGGACTAGCGATATATTAAAGTGATATTAATAAAATTACAAATAATGTAAATATAATATTTATGGTTCAAATTAATCAGTTTGGTGAACCATGGTGTAAGCAATCTTTTTGCATACAACATTATTTTGTAAATGATTGTATGCAAAAAGATTGCTTACACCATGCACAAGTTATAATTTCAATATCGCCGCAAATATTGCATGTTGCTTTTGAGTGTTTTTTAAAATAAAAATTGACTGGTGTATCAAATTCGTCTGGTTTAATATCTACATAATATCTATATTTTTATGCCAAGCATACTGACAAGGAGGTTTGCAAACA
>NW_012038828.1:0-368 GCF_000956235.1 Wasmannia auropunctata | reverse complement strand
ATGCGCAGAAAGAAAAAAAGGTGAAAAATGGAAAAAATAAATCTTTACTATTCACATTATTTAATTATACATAATATGAACTGAATACATCTTTACAACTTATAGTATAAATAAAATAGTAAAACAACAAAATTGTGTTAATAATATTGTTTTTTGTTAATATTATTGTCTTTTACAGTAACTATAATATAATAACAGTACGTATAATATCGCTAGTCCGGAGCAATAGAGTCATATCTCAAAAAATGTCATTTTTCAGGAGAGCTTTTCAAAGTTTGGCAAAAATACCCACAAGTAGAAATGGCATTTTTGGCGAAAAATGGTATTTTTAAGATATGCCTCTATTGCTCCGGACTAGCGATACATTA
>NW_012038827.1:0-477 GCF_000956235.1 Wasmannia auropunctata | reverse complement strand
TCCAGTAGCTGTTGTTGCTCCACCACCTACTCGTGGAAGTGTTAAATTTGAGTTATTAAATTTAATTCGTTAGAGGCAAAGAGCTCAAGAACATTCACAAGTTGAACGAGTTGAAGAATATTTCAGTGATGATGATTAAAGATAGAGGTTAATAGGCTTGAATTGTAAACACTGAAGTAAATAATGAAATAAAAATATACGAAATTTGTAATTATCATAACATTTAATTTTAACTTACAGGTTTAATATATATGTAACGAGAATGCGCAGAAAGAAAAAAAGGTGAAAAATGGAAAAAATAAATCTTTACTATTCACATTATTTAATTATACATAATATGAACTGAATACATCTTTACAACTTATAGTATAAATAAAACAGTAAAACAACAAAATTGTGTTAATAATATTGTTTTTTGTTAATATTATTGTCTTTTACAGTAACTATAATATAATAACAGTACGTATAATATCGCTA
>NW_012038826.1:0-339 GCF_000956235.1 Wasmannia auropunctata | reverse complement strand
ATCTAATATGACGTTCTTAACGTTTAAATTTGTTATATTGTCGAGCCAAAGAAAATCTACGTATGAAAAAAAATAAAAAAACCCGCAATATATTCGTTGTCACAATATAACTTTTTTAATACATCGCATTAAGACGATAAAATCGAAATTGCACGAGAACAATCTTTATCCGTGCATTCGTTCACGTTTCTCGCTACTATTTGCGCACACACAAGGATTAACAAAAGTTGTACTATACATATATTAAATAAGGTTAAATTTGACACTATAAATTTAACAAGAGTTTCAAAAACTATACTTCTTAGTACGTGTATACAATTACTTGTTTAATACATCGCA
>NW_012038825.1:0-466 GCF_000956235.1 Wasmannia auropunctata | reverse complement strand
TTACAGGAATTATTCGCAATGCGTAGTAAATCAATAACAATAATTAACATACGTCTACCGCAACCGCAATTTTCCAAGCACTCACTACTTTCCATTAATAGTAAACAAGTCGGTGAAATCTCACTCACACCGCAATCGCAGACTAATAGTCAATATTACCTTACATAATTTTACAATAAGAGACAACACATATGTATTCTGAGAAAAGCTATATACCTCGTGATGCAAAAAAATGGTGAAATATAAAAGTAAGACATATTTCAATTATACAAAAGCGGATTCTAATACCAATTTATTTCTCTCATTTTTTTTTTAACATTTTTTCATACGTAGATTTTCAATGAGTCACCAATGTAACAAATTTCAACGTCATGAACATCAGTTTAGATTCCTCGACAATTATTCGCGTAATCTAATATGACGTTCTTGACGTTTAAATTTGTTATATTGTCAAGCCAAAGAAAAT
>NW_012038824.1:0-608 GCF_000956235.1 Wasmannia auropunctata | reverse complement strand
AGTAAATTCCTCTAAAGTACTTTAAATTGAACAAAGTTATATTTCTTTGTTACGAATATTTATAACTTATATTACGTAAATATACAACAATTTAAAGTACTTTAGAGGAATTTACTAATTGTAAGCACAATGATATTTATGTTTATACGTGAAATAGTATTTACTTTTTAACAATACTGAATTAATGACAATACAGTCAGTACTCTAAGAATATATACTTTTTATTATAAAAAGTAACGATGAATAGAAACAAATTCATTAACTTTGTATCAAGTTAGTTACATGAAGTTAGTCATAAAATAAAGAAAATGAAAATCCAAAACATCAAAACGAAACTCTATAACTCTATAATATCTAGCCATTTAATTGCAAAATCTTTAGAGAATGTGCCCATAATTGAATGAAGGTATTATATATATGTTCAATTATGCATTTCTTAAGTTATGCGTTAAAAATTGAGTTAGTTCTTCATAGTGGACAGATAAGATGATTTAAAAAAATCAGGAAAAGAATATTTTATTTAAGTATCAAGTACCCATTTAAAAAATTTGAAAAAATATATGTTGTAGAATAGCATTCAACAATTACACAAAAAAATTTTCGTAATG
>NW_012038823.1:0-5881 GCF_000956235.1 Wasmannia auropunctata | reverse complement strand
AGTGTAATGATTTTAATTTATGTTAGGCATTAAGTAATTTATAGTAATATTGAAAATGACTCGTTCGGGGTCGAAACGTTTGTTCTTCAAATCGTCACTGAAATTGTGAAGTTAATAAATATATATTTTGGAGCGATACAACACCCAAACTTTGGCTGGTTGGCCCTTTTTACTTCATTTATTAATATTATTTTAATTTGGAGCCTTGACTTTGAAATTTATTTTAATTTTAATTAAATAAATATATTATATTGATTATATAATCTAATTGCAATTTTACTTTTTGTGTGTAAAAAACAATATATAAAAGTAATTTTTTAAAATTATTTTTCTTATTTTTTTACATATACGGACAGAAATTATACAAGAGAAAGAAAGCATACATATAATATGTACCGATGTATGTATTATACATACATTCCACAAAGATAAAAATCTATTGTAATATAATATAAATAGTATTAATTTATTTCAACTTTTATCTCAATATCTATGTAGATAATACACTTTCGAGTTTTATTTTTACGTTAAATAACTACGAGACGATCAATTTCGATATTTCGAAAAACGCAGGGTTGCACTCTCCAGAATAGATTTCAAATCGCAGTCAGTTAACGTGTCATAGCAAACGTAAAATTATATTCAAATTGCTTCAACTTTTTTTCGTGATTATTATTCAAAGGAATCGAAAAATCATCGCAATTGTCTCCGGCAAAATGCCGGACATTCGACGTAATACGTGCAGTGTAATCACTAGAGATCGGTGTATCGGTGTAGCCCGTGTAGCCGACAGTTTGCTTCTGTACGCTCGGAATCAATTCCCTTCGTATATAATCAATTGAATGGATATCGTCGATGTCGTGATGGACGTACGATCATCGCTAAATACGTCGTTGTTTCATAGTCAGTGTAATATAAACCAATCCTTATGTAATAATAGTATAATATACACGTGTGTATATAAATTATAACATAATTATAATATTATTATAATTATATTATTATAATTCTAATATATTAATAATTAATATATTAATATTAATAATAAAATATATTAATTTAGAAATTAATTAATTAAATATATTAATAATATATTAACAATATATTAATAATTATATTATTATAATTATAATATAAAAGGAAGTCTGCTACGATGCATAAAGCGACACGAACTTTGTACTAGTTTTGTATATGACGATTGTATCTTTTCCAAATATTTGAACAGTGGATAAGAACATAAAATTTTTCTAATTTTGCAACGATATATTAAAAGTCAAAAAGTTTATACTCGCATGTGCATATTAGGACTGCAAACTTTTTAAGAATTTCAAATATTTTCTTTAGGAATGATAGTATATACATATTTAAGTAAATTAATATTTAATTACAAGTGAATATATAGCTAATACAATATATTTTTTACAATTATTTGTTATTTTAAAATAAAATACTCTACTAACGTATAAGCTTTAGAAATAATAAATTGTAATGTTAATTAAATTTTATTATTTATATAAAATATAAAATTTTCTTTCTGTTAAACTAATATATCTTATTCTTAATAAAAATAATAAATGTATCAATTTTAGTGCTTAAAAGGTTTATAGAATCTTATATTACAATAAATAAAACTATATTTTTCATATGCTTAAACTTGTTTATTCTAAATAAGACTTCTATTATTTTATTTTTATGTAAACTACTTTTATATTATTTTTATCTCGATTTTTATATATATTTACACTTTACATAATTATTTTTCTCTTTAAAAATTTTATACTTTCTTCTTTCTTTCTTTTACTTTCTTATTCATTTTTTTTTTGTTACTTATATATAACATTTTGTAGTCAAATTAATAATTTTATACATGTTTACATGTAATATTTATGTACATGTTCATTCTATGTTTCTCTCTCTTTCTCTCTCTCTCTAAAAATTTACTTTCTTACAATTAGTTATTTATATAAGCATTTTGGACATATATGGGCCGTCAAGTTCATAACCCAATTTTCTGTAATAATTACGTGTACCAACGCCTGCAAAAATAATTTTATTAGTGTTAATTTCTAAGCCTTTGATCAGTTTTTATGATCTAATCACACAGGTCTGCATGGTTTTTGTTTTAGAAAAAAAATAATTTCTCATAGTTTTTGATGTGCTGAATCCGAATCGGTAAGTAATATCACGTTCCACACGTCAAAAGTACATACTCGCAATTGTGCATTAGGACTGCAAGCTTTCTAAGAATTTCAAATAGTTTCTTTAGGAATAATAGCATACATATTTAAATAAATTAATTACAATTGAATATATAGCTAATATTAATAATACATCTTTTATAATTATTCATTGTTATTTTAAGTAAATGATATCATATCCCCTAAGTTTTACATTTATCAGGTTTTTGAGAAAAATTAGGTTAAACATGTTTCCAGGCGTTTTAGTCTCATTTTTCTCAAAGACTTGATATGATACATTTTCACTTATGGATTCAGCGCATGAAAAATTATGAAAAATTACTCTTTTTTTTTCAAACTGCAGAAAAAGTCAAATTTTGCATTGTGCCTGTGTAATTAATACAAATGTGCTTATATGAAAGATGTAAAAATATACGATATACCTGAAATTACAGAAATTTTATGAGATTGATGTTCCTCTTTTGCAATTCGTTCAGCTTCCTCCATTAATAGAATACCAAAACCTTGGTGTTGAAACTTTGTAGGATCACGAGCGCTAACAGGTACTACACTGCCATAAACATGAAGCTCTCTTACTATAGAAGTTTTTTCTTTTAATTCCGGTCTAAAAGAAATAAAGAGTATTAACATACATTCTTCATGTAAAGATATCGGAATAATGTATGACTCCGTATGGGTATGGTCAACTTGTAATCATTAAATCTCGGATTTAAATCCTGTGACGCCTTCCCATGTGCCTTTTAAAAGAGATTAAAAAATTAAGACTATTGTTTATAGTCGGTTCTTATTTTAAAATGTTAAATAATCTTTTTTATGATGTTAACACAGCTCTATGATTGGCGTATGACATTTAGAAGACTGTATTTAAAATGATCTTAAATATAAGAATATATTGAATACCGGTTTAAAAATTGTGTGAATAGCAACGGTCTTCCGGTTTCGGAGAAACATTTACTTTGTATTTATATACTAAAAAACTCATTTTACGTCAAGATGCTCAAAATATGAAAATTATACATAACTGACATAGTAGTAGCTACAATGTAAAAATAATGGTAAAAGTCATACCTGAATGCGTTGGTAGAACATTTTCTTAATCTGAGTAAACCAATTAGAATATCTTGCAGAGGATCTTCGTATGACAGAAATGTTTCCCATCCCTCGTTGGCTACGTAATCACGTCGTATTAGCTCTACTTCGTAGGGTTGCACCTTTTGGTGTATTTCTTGAATCCCTACTTCACGCGTCCTAACATCACGGCAGTCTGTGCCCATATCCTTCATTCTTTCTAGAGCTAATTCACGTAGATTTCCATGTTCTACACCGGAGCTGTATATTATTTACATAAAAAAGATAACATACATCATTATTTATTGTAAGTGTATGGGTTTACTTGTTTGGATAAATGATATTATATTTACCTTACTAATGGCATAGGTATATCACGTTGTACACGATAAACGCGGGTCCATGGTGGTATCAAAGCTAGAATACGAGCTATAAGATCAACTAATACACTAGGCGCATAACTCTTATATCTCCCAGTTTTCCATAATTCGTATAAACCGGTGCCACGTATAACCAGTGTTGGATAAATTTTTAGTCCGTCTGCTCGAAACGCAGGATTCTTGAAAAATTCCTAAAAATTTATACAAAAGTATTAAGTGTTAAGAAAATAATTATATAAATTAGCATTATGTACACGCGAAATTATATTTACTTTAAACTGGGCGATATCTCGTTCCAAATCGACATTTGGCAAATCCGGCATCATGTGAGCTATCACCTTGAATCCAGCATCTTTCGCTAGTTGAAAACTCTCACACACAGCACGTACTGTATGTCCTCTATTAGTATCACGTGCTACATCTTCATATATTGATTGTACACCAATTTCTAAACGTGTGCATCTATCAAATTTTATTTCAATTTTATCATAAATGACTCCTTTAATTTTATCACAATCACAAATATTATATTATATTATGAAAGCAGATGTACCCATAGCGTAACATATCCGAGAGATGCTTTTTAAGACAATAATCAGGTCGAGTTTCAATAGTGATGCCAATACACTTTGTGGTACTACGTTCCGAATAGCTCACTGCTTCGTCGACATTATTGCTTATATGACCAGATAGCGCATCGTGTAAACTCCGTATGAAATAATCTCTATAGTCATCCGGCAAAGACATGAAAGTACCGCCCATAACAATAAATTCGATTTTGTCGACATTATGGCCCAATTGCTTTAACTAAGAGTATAACAACATTTACAAACATATATAATAGTTTATACTTGTACAAACATTAAAAGATAATTGGAAATAATCTGGGATACAATATCATAGAAGCACTTGCTTTACCTGTTCAACACGATGTCTAGTTTGTAAGAAGGGATTGTATCTTGCACGTATAGCTCTCATTGACGTAGGCTCGTATCCTGTATACGATTGCGTTGAATATTCGAAATCAGAATCTGGACCCCCGGGGCAATAAACACAGATATTTCCTGTCATATTAATGTGTGGACATCTGTGTGGTTTGCACATCACTGCTACAACGGCAATCTGCAATAGTTTTATAGTTCTATTATATATTTCTTTTCGTTCTCAAAGTTTGACATAGAATAAGTCTGTTCTTTTTTTGCTGCACTGGATGGCATTAAAACTTTTTATCATGCTTTCGTTAAACTTCAATTATATATTCACTTCAAGTACACTTGTCAGAGTAAAAAGACCAGATCTTATGATGCACAAGTTAAACTAACCCCACTTGCAGTCCTGATAGGCTTAGCCTTCAATTTTGGTACAAGTATATTTCTAGCATAACTAGGAACCGCCGCAATAATATCAACCAATCTTGGGGAAGAATCCAAGCCATATTTGGAAGAAATTCGCGTCTTTAATTTATTTAGATCGATGTTTCGATTTTCGTTGTGTGCCTTTAATAACTCCTGTATAATCTCTCCAATTGTTATTACCATGCGTTCCTCCTTACTTTGATTTGCAAACTCTGGATAGACATAGGTGTATTACAATATTATGTTTTTATATAAAATAATTAAACGTTTGTATTAATTTTGATTGCACATTACATCGTAATAATACATTATATTGCAGACTTACTGGATATCACCATGATTGCAAATTGCTTGTAGCCTTATTTGAAGTGTATTTTAAAAATGATGAAAATGATGAATATATTTCACTCTTTCTTGTACCTCAGATCTCATAAAAACATTCTGCAAAAGCAACAACAAAATGCAGGATTCTAAAATAACTTCTCTCACTTCTAATTAATGACGTCCGATCCCTTTTGAGTATTATTATTGCCACATGTCAATAATAATCCGAAAGATAAAAAATATTTGTGTGTCAGCACAAAAGTTGCTTATTTCCAGCAGAAACTTTCAAAAATTTTTTCACCCAGGGGTTTTTCTGGTGCAATTATTGCAATTATAATGTTACATGAACACGAATTCTAGGCACGTGACTGTAATAGTCGCATGCCGGCAATGGCGGCAATTGGTTAAGGCGCATTCATAGAACTTATAGTACAAGGAAGGGGACTGCCCATAAGTTGAACAGCGAGATCCACGTCCGATATATCTCTCCTTCTTGCGATGTTGATTTTCGCTATTACGCATGCGTGGCCTGCGTGCGCACCTTTTTGTTTGGCCC
>NW_012038822.1:0-886 GCF_000956235.1 Wasmannia auropunctata | reverse complement strand
TACCGTTATTTATACAGACGTATAGAGAACAATCTGCCTCGTTCCGCTAATAATTTCGCGAATAGTCGGGATTCCAGTTTCAATTGTTGTTCATTTATCTTTGCTTCGGCCGCATTGTATCGGCGGGAGAACTGAGATTTCAGATATTCATGGTACACGTAACGCACGTTACTTCGGAGCCACAGGCTGCATCGGGAAAGTTTCATTTCGATAAAGGCGCGCGCGGTCTCGCCCCGCGATGCGAGAGTAAGCTCGTCCGCGAAAGAACGTATGTGCGTCGCATTAATGTTGAAAGAAAAGCACTCGGGTGGCTCTCATTACGGCGCTATAGAGGAGCGCGTGGCCGGCATCTCGCCGCAATTTCTTGAAAAGCATCAAGAACAGATGCGGGGCCTCGCGACGAAATTGAAGCTATCACGGCCATGCACTCTTTTTAAACTCAATTTACGCTAACTCCAGGTTGCGCGCAAATAATAATCTTGCGACCCGACAACTCTCTCTCTCTCTCTCTCTCTCTCTCTCTCTCTCTCTCTCTCTCAACTCTTCGACCTTGTCGGCGCTCAAAGGAAGGCGAGCGAAGTTTCGGAGCTCGCACTATAATTTGCAATACGCGAGGCGGCGACGTTCGCTCTCGTCGCGTATATCGCACGCGCGTCTCTCTCGGTGCTGCTCAAACGTAGGCACAAGACGATCCAATTAAACTCCACCGTGTTCGAGTGTTGACGGAGATGATCCCTTAATCGGCGATATACATGTGTCAAGTGCATAGAGAGTGCACGAGCGCGCGCCGACCGACGGAACGCGGCATAAATCGATTTATTGCCGCGGCGACACGAGGAAAGTCGAGGTGACGCTGCCGCCGCCGCGCGCTCGCTCGCTCGCTCGC
>NW_012038821.1:0-831 GCF_000956235.1 Wasmannia auropunctata | reverse complement strand
TCGATTTAAACGTGACTGCTTCGATTCGGACACACAAACTGGATTTAATATTTAATTAAAATGGCTATAGGGGACCTGTAAACTGGATATTTAATTAAAATGGCCACGCGGTGGCGTTACGTGCGCGGAGAGAGAGAGAGAGAGAGAGAGAGAGAGAGAGAGAGAGTACAGAATAAGTAAAAAATACTTAATAGACAGATTGAAAAATTAATCTCCAGAATTAAAAGCCCAATTTTAGATGTTTATAAAGCAAATGATTTGATGTTTTTATTTATTGCATGATAAATGAAAATAATTATTTTAAACATTGACGTTTATTACATTGATCTAATATTTATGAAAAGCATTCTGTATATACGTCTTACGTTTCCATACACATTTTGTAACAAAGAATTTTCTTATCATTTTGCTTTAGACAAAAGTAAGTTACTCGTTTTTACAATCAGTAATTATACATTTATTTAGCAATTATTCAGATTGAATTTAATATCAATTATTATGTATTAGTTTATATATGGTCTTAAAACTTCTGCATATTTCTTTTAAAAATGGATTTTTGGAATATTCTGAAACAAACATTCTTATACAAAAAAAATGTCGAGACTGTACTAGTTTTTAAATGATTAGCAATTAAAGTTTGCAAATTACAAAGTTGACGCTTCGTCTGCTCAGGCAAAAATATGACAACAATCACAAATCTTTTTAATAATGTCGAGATTATATATATGTCTAATGATATTTTTATTAAGGAATTGTTTCTATTTTTAAACGAAACAATATACCTATGTACGTTATATAAGCATAATTAATATAAATATAAATAATAGTATA
>NW_012038820.1:0-500 GCF_000956235.1 Wasmannia auropunctata | reverse complement strand
TAGCCCTTAATATTCAACCGTTGGGGTGTGAGAAATAAAAATCAAAATTTCAAAAAAAATTTATATCTATTAAACAGCTCAATCAATTTTCATAAAAAAAATATATGTTATAGATGTAGACAAGATACATTTGTAAAAAAAATTTTGAAGATTTTTTGAGGCCAGAAACATTTAAAAAAAAAAAAATATTTTTATTTATTTTTTTTAGCTATCTTGTACCACCACAAAAATTTTGCCGTAAAATTATTAGATGCTATCCTATAACATATAATTTTTTCAAATTTTTGAAATGGGTACTTGATACTTAAAAAAAAATTCTTTTCCTGATTTTTTTAAACCATCTTATCGGTTCACTACAAAGAGCTAACTCAATTTTTAACGCATAACTTAAGAAATGTATAATTAAACATATATAATATACCTTCATTCAATTATGAGCACATTCTCTAAAAATTTTGCAATTAAGTGGCTAGATATTATAGAGTTATAGAGTTTCGTTT
>NW_012038819.1:0-1923 GCF_000956235.1 Wasmannia auropunctata | reverse complement strand
AAATTTTTTTAAATTATTTATTAATCTAATGCAATACAATCTGTTAAATTGTTATGCTTCGTAAAAGATATATGTATATAAGAAGAGTGTCAATTATGTTTTTGTATTATATTTCTCTTTCTTACAACTAGATTCGATAATAACGTAAAAAATTTTGATTATATTTGAGAAAAATGATAAGTTATATTTACAAATACTTATAAAAAATTAGAATGTACTTAATGCATAAAATAATAACGTATTTTTAATTGTTTTTATTATTGTCGTTGATACGTTAATAATTCGTTTGATGAATTATTATCAACGTCCTAAAAAAGATACTATAACGCCTTTTTCAACGAGCAATACTGTTTGGTCCTATTTCGGATCTAAAAACTTAATATTTATAACTCAGGACTGAAATACATCTTTGTAAAGAAGAATAAATATGAGGTTCATTTCAAAATTGACGTAGAAATCTGTAAATTTTTTTCTCTTATTTATTTCTTAACTTGTAATCTTTTAATATTATATTTAAAAATTTCACATCTATTTTCGTTTTTTATCTACGCGCCAGGATTGCACTAGCTTTTGTTCCACTATATCATACTATCTATTTATTTTCATTTTTACTGCTTTTAACGACGTGACGATTCTTGTTTTATTGTCATCGTCTTTGCCACGATTCTACGCGTTTTAGTTATTAAAGTGAATACATTGTACATACATCAAAGAGTTATTCTCTACCTTCTAATAATCATCCATTTTTACAAAACCCTGTATTTAACAATTTATAGAAAAATAAAAAAACACAAAGTTACAATTTAATATCTAAATTTATTAGTATATTTGTTATATTAAGTATATAATTGGTTATAAAATTACGCATATCAAGAGACACGCGGCAGTGTCGTCAAATATATGCAACCGTAAACGGGCAGTGAGACCCCCCATGTCTCTTGACTTTTTATTGACAATTGCAAATTGGCATTCATTTTTAATCAAATCTTTTTAGTCAAATCTTTTCTAATGGTATTGAGTATCTACTGGCCCCGTTTTTTTATCTTTTTTTAAAAAAAGTAATTTTGTGCAAGTTACTAATTACAGTAAGTTGAAAATTTCTAGGATACAAAAAAAGAATTCTATAATTCGCTAATAAAGAGTAAGTGAGTGTATGTGTGATATTTTGCAAATGTTATAATGTAAATTTGAAGTACAAAACAGTTTCTATTTTCTATGGAGAATGACTTTTTTAATATAGTGTTCTATTCAGATTATTACAACTTTTAGAAATTAATTAATATAATGAACCCTGCACAAATCTTAGAAAAAATTTTCAATCAAATTGCTTTAAATTTTAATATGTAGCTCATGTCAAGCTTATTAAAAGTCGTCACGGACACAAACCTCCAAATGCCTTATAGGTTTTGCTCTAGGACCTTTGCAAGGTCAGCTTAATACTTTATATGAAAAAGTACAGAAAAATTGAAATAAATTTTTTTTACTACATTTGTGCATGTATCAATGGTACGTTTATGATATTAATTTTTGTCCGTTTTCAGATTTACCCGAACGATAAGGGCGTGATGGGCGTTTCATTTCTTTAAGATGCTTGATTTTTTTTAGTCTCCTTTACCTCTCAAAACCTCTCGAAAAGGATGTTTGATTTTAATGAATCTCTTCGCCTATCACGAACCGAGTGCTTGATCCTATGAGTCCCTTTATCTCTCACATTTGGGGTGCTTGATTTACGTGATTCTTCTTAACGCATAAATTTTTATTAAATATATTTAATTTAGAACATTTTTTAATTAAGAGGAAGCCATCCCTTACGAAAAAGACGCACGGGCTAGGGATTGTAATTCATGTAGTTACTGTAATCCCTCACGAAAATATTACATTCGACGGACCACACGCGTGTAGTTATTGTAATACGAATATTAC
>NW_012038818.1:0-736 GCF_000956235.1 Wasmannia auropunctata | reverse complement strand
CTATGAGATGAAAGAGAACAAATTTTTTTAAATTATTTATTAATCTAATGCAATATAATCTGTTAAATTGTTATACTTCGTAAAAGATATATGTATATAAGAAGAGTGTCAATTATGTTTTTGTATTATATTTCTCTTTCTTTCTTCGTTCTTAAGAAATAAAAAAAAATGTCTGTAAAACCGGAAACGTTTATTTAAAATAGATAACACTCCAAGGACGATAAATGATGGAACATTTAAGGTGGTCTTATCGCTCAACGCCAACTCGATAGTGTGACATTGTCACATAAACGTCACACAATGTGTCACACATATGTACAGTTTATGCAAAATGTTTTTATTGAATTACGCTTGTTTTTATTGAATTATTAATCATGTGGAGGGTCTAACTTTTGACTGGGACTTGCTCGATAAAACCACCCTGAACATGTAAAAAATGACATACAGAACGATTTGAATAACCATTTGACTCTTACATATCATAAAATAATATTATCTGTAATATTCGGTTTTGTTGCATCTATATAACATTATTTACTATCAAAGTATTTGCTACAGCGTATTATATGTATATAATAATAGCATTTCTATAACTATGAGATGAAAGAGAACAAATTTTTTTAAATTATTTATTAATCTAATGCAATATAATCTGTTAAATTGTTATGCTTCGTAAAAGATATATGTATATAAGAAGAGTGTCAATTATGTTTTTGTATTATATTTCTCTTTCTTA
>NW_012038817.1:0-1433 GCF_000956235.1 Wasmannia auropunctata | reverse complement strand
AAAATAGTTTACACTCATCTCAAGTGTTTCGAGTTGAAATGGACATAATTGCACGGTGCCTGTACCATATATACCGTAGAAATTCATATTTTCAATATGGCAAGTATTATCGAAGTACCTTGAAAAAACTAATTTTTTGTTATGTTGCAAAATGATCGGAATTATTTTAAAAGGGCATAATTCTCTCTGCATTTGATGCTGATAGTCTTATCATTTTGTATTCTGGAAAAGCATCACTGTGATAATTGATTTATTTTATTTCCAGATGTATATAATAACACAAGTATCACAAAACAAAGGCAATGTGTGCACCACAGCTCATAGTTCGAATATCCGTTTTATACTGAAAAACGCAAATATGCACGCATATTTACATACGCATATATACATACACTCACAAAGTGACATTTGCTCATCATTTATACTCGTATAAGGCAAGACAATATTGATCACTTTTTGAAGCCTTATCGGTATATAATAGTTATATATTTCAACATGTAAGATTCTGCATTAAATGCAGAGAGAATTTTGAAATTTTGAAGTGACTTTGATCATTCTGCAATATAACAAAAATTAGTTTTTTCAAGGTACTTTCATAACACCTGCCACATTGAAAATATGAATTTCTGCGGTATATATGACACAGGCAATCATGTCCGTTCCTCAGCTCAAAACACTTGAGATGAGTGTAAACTATTTTGAGAGATACATTTTGACGAAACGCATCAAAAATTTGGGAGGCATCAAAATCAGGCCTTACAGATAATCATCCTTTAAGTCTTGTGAAATATTTTCTTTTTTTATTTTAATAATCCATTAATTATTTATACATTCTTAAACAAAAGAATATTTCTCTTCCATTAATACCAGAAAATACGAGTAAATCTACCTAAAATACAAAATTTTTCTATTTTTTAAGAAATGTATTCAAGTTTTTAATTATTAATTTATATACATATATACAAAGGTAATTTGAAAATTTTGCGACTTAACAATAAAAGCATGCAACTTTGTTTCAAATTACTTTTATTTTTTAATATGGTCTCTCCAACTTCAATGCACTTCATCTAATGATGTTTCAAGTTTTTTATGCTATTATAGAAATCCATTTCTTGAAGTTTCTCAAAATAGTTATTCATTATTATCAGTTATTTATTATTATCAGTCATCTGACGAAAATCGTCCTCCACGAAACTTTTTTAATTTTGGAAGCAGATTGAAATCTAAGAGGCTATATCTAAAGGGCTGTCTACAATACGTCGTATGTCAAATCGTAAGAATTGACCAATCACAGTTGAATGTAAGAAAAATATTTGACTATTATTGGTCAATTCTTAGTTAGTATGATATGAGTAGTGACTAACGGCTTATTGTAGAAAGTCCCTAAAGAATACATAAGATAAGAAAATTAATCGTATTCAATTTAGTTAGAG